>NC_139596.1:6644056-6811556 GCF_946808225.1 Silurus aristotelis
CCGTGCCTGCAGGCCAGAGCAAGGAAACAAAAGGCAATGAGGCAGATTTTGCTCTCGATATGAAAATCCAAACCAGATAATAATTATTACATTATTTTAGCTATGCAAAATACAATAAAAAAAAAAAAAGAAAAAGAATTCCTGTACAGTATACATAAAAGCTAGTTTGTTGCTGGTGTAGACCAACATTAAAACTTCATCTTCTTCTTTCAGCTGCTCCCATTAGGGGTCGCCACAGCGGATCATCCGTCTCCACACCCCCCGTCCTCTACATCTGCCCCTGTCACACCAACTACCTGCATGTCTTCCTTCACCACATCCATGAACCTCCTCCTTGGCCTTCCTCTTTTCCATCTTCCTGGTAGCTCCATCCTCAGCATTCTCCTACTGATATACCCTATGTCCCTCCTCTGCACATGTCCAAACCATCTCAATCTCACCCCCCCCTCACCTTGTCACCAAAATATCCTACATGCACTGTCCCTCTAATCAACTCATTTCTAATCTTGTCCATCGTCGTCAATCCCAACGAAAATCTTATCAACTTTATCTCTGCTACCTCCAGCTCCACCTCCTGTCTTTTACTTAATGCCACTGTCTCTAATCCATACAACATTGCAGGTCTCACCACAGTCCTATAAACTTTCCCTTTCACTCTTTTCATAATTTATTATATTCATACAAACCTTCACTCTCTCTGCTAAAGGATTTAGCCGTTTCCATAGCAGCCACCACCCGGATAGAGAGTCACCGTAGTTGGTTAGGTTGGTCTCATCCTGGCTGCCCACATCAATCGCGATCACTACTTTGGCACCCATCGAGCGAGCTACGTCAGCTGCAAAGACAAAAACACACAGGTGTTATAGACCGTCAAACCCATAGCTATTCCAACACACACGTCACCAAAATACAATTCTACCAGGCAGGTTGTTGATATAGCCACCGTCCATGAGTAAATGGCCATCTTTCGGGTCACACAGTGGAGGCAAGTAGCCTGAGAGAGACATACTGGCACGGACGTATCTCCACAGAGAGCCTAACAGTAAAAAGAGACCAAATGAACATGAACACAGTTTAACAATGACAAAGAAAAACAGGAATGAAAGAACAGAAGGATGCAAAGGGTAAGCACTGACCATCAGTGTGCACTCTCATGGCGGAGGCGGTGATATCGGTAGTGATGTTAAAGTATGGAAGCCAGAGGTCCTGAAATAAATAAAGAAAGAAAGAAACAAATAAATAAATAACATCCTCAAAATTAAATATAGGCGTGCGTATAAAAAAGTTCACACAGCTGCATGTCTAATCACAGCCCCATAATGAGTTCATAAGATTTCTCACGGAAAATAATCCGATCAGGATGCCGCAGAGACAAGAGACATGTCCACGTCCGTTGAGGGAACAGAACTGAATGTGCTATACATCAATAACTTTAATGCTCAACAAGAAAGAACATGCAAGCATAAACCTAATTACAGGCCTTTGTTATATAATTAACATTTTCATACTGTACTGTATGCACAAATCCCTTAGCGAGCTTTTTACCAGGCTGGAGTGCTCCACAGGTGAATGCCTGCTGTAAAGAAGAAAACTAGGGAAATATCTAAAAAGCCTTCATGCTCCTGCCAAGCAACAAGCCCAGTTCTCTCTGCTGACCCTTTGAATGCACTGTAAGCTGTCTTTTAAGAAAACAAAGAGGTTTGTATAGAAGCGAAGCAAGTAATCAGGGCCAGAAAAAAAATATATATATATTCATGCCATGGCAATACAAATCAGAGCTGTTTTATAAGATAAAATTACAAAAGTATATATATATATATATATATATATATATATATATATATATATATATATATATATATATATATATATATTTTATACATTCACAATGAGTCCATGATACCAGTCCCTGTGTTAAGAGGTTGTTCGATAGTGAACCTTATCAGTACTTATTGCTAGTTTGGATCGTATTTGCTCCAGTTTTTTAAATAGATACTGGATAAAAAAGATAAAAAAAAAAAAAACTCAAACAAAAAAATTTATATATATATATATATATATATATATATATATATATAGATATATATATATATATAAAAATCACACCATATAAAATAGTACTGAAATTTATCTCAAAAATAAAAAAGTAATAATTTATGAAAATGTGCTAAATAAAATAAAATATGAATATATTAATTATTCAATATCATTATATAATTAAAATATAGCACTTTCCATGCAGCACACAGTCACGCCTCTAGAGGCCACTCTCGTAATGATAACGGACATTCTCAGCCTCTCCAGCAATGGACGCAAGCCGGAAAAACTATTGGAATGGGTGTTTGCAGATAGGTGATAGTTCCAGAAATCAACTATCAGTGCCACAATCTGCAAAACTGATGAATTGGTCGACCTCTAGTTGTTACTAAAGAAAGTTTATGATTTGCTCCTGCTAAACAAATAGAATTAAGATTTCAGCAATAACGTGTAAATGTTAAATACAGCATTTAGAATACGGAATCAATCCATGAAACTCTAAAGTGTTAACATGCACAATTAATAAAAGTAATGAATATTGTAGTACCGCAATTTCCGGACTATTAAGCGCACCTAAATATAAGCCGCACCCACTGAATTTTACAAAGATTTTTATTTTAAACATAAATAAGCCGCACCTGTCTATAAGCCGCACTGAAACTAATGAACTTTACACAGGCTTTAATGAAAGACAGTGCCTGTTACACGGCTTGTATCTAAACAGTAGCCTACCAAGAAAGTCATAGTTCACTGTCTTCCTCCTTCCTTTCACAACTATTTCTCTCGAGAGTTTATCTTTTGGCATCGTCGTGCGTTTGAAAATCACCATCGGTGAAGCTTTTCTCCCGATGCCGTGCAGCTCAGAACACAGGTGAAGTGCGTTTTTTCATGCCCGGTTGGAAATTTCATTGGTCTAATGTTATGGGGCTCAGTTTTTTTGGCTTGAAGTTTGTGAAACCGGAAAAAATACCCCAGGAAAAATCCATAAATTAGCCGCTTCGTTGTTTAAGCCGCGGGGTTCAAAGCATGGGAAAAAATAGCGGCTTATAGTCCGGAAAATACGGTAATTGATTAACAGCACTTTGTATTTGAAATTTGTCTAATTTTGGTGTGGATTATACCTTTGCTTACTTACATGTATGCAGTTCACATTGAAAGAAACAAATTTATGTTACCTTGTTACTTCTGAAACACTATTTATACTTTTTTGCTAAAGCGTATGGTTAATGTTCAATTTAATTTTATGTTATATCGCACTTTTAATGATAAACTTTGTCCCAATGCAGCTTTACAAAATTAAATGATTGAAATTAATTAAGATTTTGAATATAAATTTTAGCATCATAAATTAGTCCATATATGTTTACGCCTAATTAGCAAGCCAGTGGTGACAGTAGCAAAGAAAAACACCCCAAATTGGTAAATGAGAGTGAAACCTTGAGAGGAACCAAACTGAGAGAAAAAACCATCCCCATCCCTGTCTGATTATCGTTCCATCATTGTTGCTGTTTATTGGTGGACAATTGAATGCAAAACTGTTAATGGCAGTTGCTGCACTAAGCATTGTAAGTAATGTCAGTTAAGGAAACCTATTATCTCGGCCTGAAAAATCATAAACAAAAAGATTGTGTATTTGCTCCACATAAAAAAAACTTTTAACAAGGGCTAAGAGCAGGGCATTTAACATATTCTATACATGCTTCAAAAACAAACCTTAATCAAGCATTAAAAGGTTCACACCTCAATTTGTTTGTCCTTAAACAGTGCACCGATGCTGGAGTTAAAGGACGCACCGGTGAACATGGAGGTCACTGGATATGTCAGGTCCAGGATCTTCTTAAACATTGACCCAAAATCCTGGCAAGCAGATAAGAAACAAGCTGGTGAAAAAGAAAGACAGTTTAAAACAGTACTGCTGAAATGTATTGATTGCTCTTCTCACTATGGCCCATTCGCGTGCTCGGACTTTCATTCTGCTGTAGCTTCTCTCCTCGGCGAACAGCGCCCCCATCAGAGAGCCGACTGAAGTGCCACCCACCAGATCAACAGGGATTCCTGCTTCACCCAGAGCACGGATGACGCCCACCTGAGAACAGCCTCTGTGGGGTGGAGAAGGTCAGTCAGCTTAAAAGGACCGTAATATTGCACCAATACTGTGCACAAAAACTAGCTGATTACAAAATCAGATCATAGATGATGAGGGAAACATGTAATAAAACCTACTCATGTTTCATATTATCTTTTCACCCACCTTTAGTATATTCCAGAGTCTGATAGGTAAAAAGCACAGATAAAATAAACACCATCAGCAACTGGATGTATACACATACAACCACATCCAATTAGATGACAAAAATATGCATAGGACAAAATGTTCCAAGGCAATCCTAGTAAGTAAAGACGAGAAAATTCTAATTTTAAAGGAAAGACAACTATTTCTACGTTCTTTGTTTCAAACAACAATGTCTTCTCATTAACATTCCCTTAATTTTTTTTTTACTAAGCAAAAAGATCACAGTTCCACCCACTTGTTTCCTATAGCCTCATGAATTGAATTTTGACTCCAAGGTACCCCATGAATTTCATTAAACAAAATGAACTAATTGTTAATTAGCGCTGTGCTGTGTCATGAAGCTCTATGTTGCTTATGTAACACCAGGGTTCTGGAGAAACATTGTCTCATGTCGCACTGAAATGAAATGACAATAAAAGCTTCTTGACTTGACTTGACTTACCACAGCCTTACTGTCAAGTCTGACTATACTCCTCTGACCTTACTGGCATTTTTAAATGCATTTTTTTTTTTTATAGACCGTTGCATGAGACTGTTCACTTGTGTTCGTTTCTGGGTGGAAAGTATCGCACAGCTGAAATCTAAAGGATGGTGAGAATAGTGGAAAATATATTTTAAAAAGTCATTTGTTAAAATCAATGTACCATGAATATGGACATGTGTTTGACTGATGACAGCGGTGGCAGCAAGTGCTGAGTCAGTGAGCAAAAATGAAGAAATTAAATATATGAGATAAAGGGACAGAGAGAAAGAGCAGTACCTAGCACCTCCTCCCCCCAACACCAGGGCTATGGCGTTGCCTGTTAACAATCGAGCCAGGCGAGAGAAATCAGAGTGGCGGTCTGGAGGCTTCTCAAACACACGATGATAGAGCTCTCTCTAAGAGAATAATGGAAAAGCAGGAAGGATTAGAATGAGATTAGGTCACACACATATAATGATTGCAGAAATTCAGTGTAGTCGTATGACTTTCACTGGGGTAGACCTGGCTGTGAGACTCAGATCAGACTAGCATTTAGTTGTATAATGAGTATGTTGGTTTTGGCACCAGTTTGGGCAGGCTCCTGCGACTAAAAACCCTGCGAGGGCATGACAGGTGCAGGTGTCTTGAGATCCAGCTGCGCATGTTGAGCCACTCGGCTGTTCCTCTGGGTGGAGGTCCGTCCTCACGATGCAGGAGCACCAGCTGCTTCTGAGCACGAACTGCGCTGCCCTCCAACATCTGCTCCAGCTGCAGCAGACATAAAGATGCACATGAAATGTTAATAAGAGCAATGCTAATTAATTCTCAACAATGAGTAGTCAAATTTTCTGTATCAGCAGCTCTGACAGTAGTTGATATTAGAGGTGGACAAAAAAAACAAACAAACAAAAAAAAACTCCATGTGAAAAAATTACTGCACATATCACAAAAAAGTAAAAAATAAATAAATGTGACTATATGAATTATATTAATAAATAGTGAGGAAAATGAAGGACATGCATTCAAACCGACTAAACTACTACTCCCCTTTAACAAAGCAAAATCATTTCGATTTTCCTTAGGTAGACGTTAAATAAATCTCCAGTGTCAGTGATTTACAGGACTAGCTTCTGGACTGAGGAGTTCCTGGTCTTATTAAAGCAGAAATGGCATGTCATTTATTTTTTATTTTTTTTTTGGTTAATAGTAACATTTAGTGTTAAACAGGAAAAACTGTACAGTGAAACAAATTGCTGTGGTATAGAAGGACACTTTAAAACACTTTAAGTCATGCTGTAAATATAGTCAACCCTTGATATGTCATGGTTCGGAACTCAAAATCTTCTGAAAATTCGCTCATTTGGAACCTAACTCACAGGAAGTTGCGGATTATTTTAAAATTCGTTGGAATCCGCAGTGGGACCGAATGTTCAGGAACGGAAGTTTTCACTAACAAATTTCATAAATATTTTTAAAAACATAATTGTATTAAAGTGACATAACGTCTAGATTAATTCACTAAGGTACCATAGGGGTTGCGGGGGTGCGTCCAAAATTTTCGGTTACGTTCTAAGACCCCCTGCGAGGATCCGGGAACCACTGTACATATCAAATTAAATTTTTTAACACCAATGCCATTCACACCAACACATAGATTTTCTATCAAAATATGTGAGCATGTTTTTCATTCCCTACTAATTTCATAATAATGAATCAAAACTATAATAACCAGCCTGATAATGGTTCATTGGCTCCTAGTATTGATGTTATGCTTGTTTGTTAGCATTATATTTACTGTCCAAAATGCTAAGAAAGCATAAAATAAATAACATTTTCACACTTAAACATAAAAAAGATCTGAAAAATGTATATATATATATATATATATATATATATATATATATATATATATATATATATATATATATATATATATATACATATATACACACACACACATACACACACACACACCGTAATTTCCGGACTATTAACTGCACCCGCTGAATTTGAAAAACATTTTTATTTTGAACATTAATACGCTGCACCTGTCTATAAGCCGCAGGTTTCTACATTGAAACTAATGAACTTTACACAGGCTTTAACAAAACGACAGTGTCTGTTACACGGCTTGTATCTAAACAGTAGCCTACCAAGAAAGTCATAGTTCACTGTCTTCCTCCTTCCTTTCACAACAATTTCTCTCGAGAGTTTATCTTTTGGCATCGTCGTGCATTTAAAAATCACCATCGGTGAATCTTTTCTCCTGATGCCGTGCAGCTCAGAACACAGGTGAAGTGCGTTTTTTTTTTTCTTCTCATGCCCGGTTGTTTTCAGCGTGACGAATGATTCGCATTTCCTGTTGCCAGTCCGAGTGAGCGGCAGGTCAAACGTCAGAGGAACCTCATCCAGATGTATGATGTTCTTTTTTATGTTGTCTCACGTAGCACTTTGATCCTGGGGAAATGTTTTGGTCCATTGTGTGCTGCACCGAATATGATTGGAATGACAATAAAAGCCTATTTAGCTTAAAATGTAACTTAAATGAATGTGAAGCTAATCATCCAAGGTTTCCATTTGTGAGTTTTCTCATTTTCAGAATCTCAGGAGCTCTTGAATTTTGTTTTGACATACAATTTGATTGTATTCAGATTGAAAAAAGAGTTTCAGCATGTAACACAATCTATAAATTTAGGGCAGGAGACAGTTGTTCATAATCTATAAATAAAAAAATCAATCAATCAATCAATAAATCAGGCATCAAAAACAGTGTATAGTTAATATAGTGTGTGTGTACCTTTCCTACGGCAGGCTCCTGCTCTCCCAGGCCTACAATGAGAATACAGTCAGCCTGGCGGATACAGCGCTGGGTCCAGGGCGTCAGAGTGCTGTCTGACTGGTACACAACAATCCTGTGGATGTCCTCCTGCTGACCCAGCCAACTGGACAGCCGATACTCATGGACACTGGACATGAGACAAGACAGTTAAGTCCCAGAGATATAATCACTGGATAAGAGTCATTGTGGTGCGGGAACATTGATAAATAACCCGGCTGACCTGTCGAGTGCTGCGGTACCCAGACGCTGTTTGATGATGTCGCTGGTCAGAAGTAAAGTGGGGCCTTGAAAAAGGAGGAGGCCATGATCATTTTTTTTATTTAAACAGATATCCTGATGAAAACTTTTGGCTTACAAAAAAATTTAATAGTCTGTTTCCTCCCCATTTAAATTTAAATGTAATGTTTGTGAAGACTTTTGTCAAACGAAATGTCAGAATGGAGAAATGTTTTATATATACCGTATATAAAATAAGTTCCAAGATATTCAGAGCAACCAAGCCTAACAGAAAGTTGGCACAAAATGTAGCACAGATCATATTTTCTCACAAATGTTAGATTTAAGGAGGCTGTGAGGTGGTTACCAATAGCACTGAGCGCATGTTGCAGCTCCAGAGCGAAGGATGTCATAGGCACCTCATCCGAAACAGGCAGGATGGAAACAGTGGACAAATTGGAAACAGGGTTACCTGTGTCCCACTTACTGCCCACAGAATGCCGACCCAGACCATGAGCTGAGGAGATGCAGCCAGGAAAGAATAATTGTTGTTATGTGCAGTATCTCACAAAAGTAAGTACACCCACATTTCAGCAACCATTTTATTACACAGTGCATCTGGAAAGTGTTTGCAACGCTTCACTTTTTCCACATTTTGTTATGTTACAGCCAAAATGGAATATTCATTATTTTCCACAAAATTCTACAAATAAGTATAATCTATAAGTATTCATACCTTTATTATGACACTTAAAATGGATGGTGCAGGTGCATCAACCTGTTTGGAGTCCACCTGTGGTAAATTCAGTTGATTGGACATGATTTGAAAGACACACACGTCTATATGAGGTCCCACAGTTAACAGTGCATGTCAGAGCACAAACCAAGCCATGAAGTCTAAATAATTGTCTGTAGACCTCAGAGACGGGATTGTATCGAGGCACAGATCTCAGGAAGGGTAAAGAAAATTTTGGTAGCAGTGAAGCTCCCAATGAGCACAGTGGCCTCCATCATCCATAAATGGAAGAAGTTGGGAACCCCCAGGACCCCAGGAGCAGAGCCGCCAGGCCAAACAGAGTGATCAGTAGAGAAGAGCCTTAGTCAGGGAGGTGACCAGGAACCCGGTGGTCACTCTAAAAGAGCTCCAGCGTTTCTCTGTGGAGAGAAGAACCTTCCAGAAGAACAACCATCTCTGCAGCACTCCACCAATCAGGCCTGTATTGTAGAGTGGCCAGACAGAAGCCACTACTCAGTAAAAGGCACATGACAGCACACCTGGTGTTTACCAAAAGGCACCTGAAGGACTCTCTGACCAAGAGAAACAAAGATTGAACTCTTTGGCCTGATTGCCAAGCGTCATGTCTGAAGGAAGTTGAACTTCTGATTAAACTTTTTTACTTAAGTGAAAGTAAAGAAGTTTTGGCTCTGACATGTACTTAAGTATAAAGTAGTTATTACTTCTACCTGTTTTAGCTGTTAACTGGACCTCACATCATATTAATATGATATATGATATATGATATATGATAGATAGATCGATAGATCGATAGATAGATCGATCGATCTTTATTGTCATTGCATAGTACAGGTACACAGCAACAAAATGCAGTTTGGCATCTACCAGAAGTGCAAAAACTAGCAATCATGCAAATAGTGCAGATAAATATGTATCATATGTACAGCATGTGATATGCATGTAAGCATATGTACAGTGATTAAATATAAAGGCTATAACAGTGCAGAGACGTGTGGACAGAATTAAGAGCCTTTGCTATGTTTTCACACGGACAGTTAATGAGGTGATACCGGAGAAACTGCACCTCTTCAAGTCAAGAAGCTTATATATATATATATATATATATATATATATATATATATATATATATATATATATATATATATATATATATATATATATATATATATATATATATATATATAAAATCTTAGACATTTTACAGATTTGAAAGATGTATTGTTTTTATCTGTACGATCAATAAAAACAGTAATTTAAGTTCGTGTCGCCATTATGAGGGAAAAACCCACAAAACGCCACCCAGAGGGTAAATTGTGTAAAACATGACGGATTTGGTGTTTGATTTGAGACTTGGCACATAAATAAAACAAAAGTTTACTGAATAAAAATATATTTCGGTGGAGTTTATTTATTTATTTTATATCTAAGTAAAGAAGGGACGTCATGAATAAGTGTATGTTTTGCTGGAGGTTTTAATTTCGCCTCTTTTATATTTAGTTATTTATTTATGTATTGAAATTTTTTTTATTATAAAAATGGTAAAACAGAAATGCGCGCTGAATTGATAGAGCGTTAATAACATTTAGTGCCGTTTAAAATAATTCGAATTTTGACAGCCAAATATATATATATATATATATATATATATATATATATATATATATATATATATATATATATATATATATATATATATATATATATATATAAAACTAATTAAAAATGTTGTTACCTAATGAATGTATCCAGGCTGAAGATCCACATATAGAACACAAGCAGAGAAAAGATGATGATAAATGTGTCTGTTCTCAGTCATGTTTACATCACTGACTCCCTCTGTCTCATCCACATTAACCCCAAACTTCTTACTGCCTTCTGCCTGCTGATTCTTATCTCCGTAAAGAGTGAAAGTCAGGACTTTATACACCAGCGGAGTGAAAAAGACGCGCAGTAACAGGAAATCGGTTGTTCGGCTGAAATCAGCGCGCAGTGAAAAGAAAACATTAATATCACCAAATCAGTGGATTAAAACTAAAGTAACGAGCCTGTTTTAAAAATGTAAGAAGTAAAAAGTACAGATATTTGTGTAAAAATGTAATGAGTAAAAGTAAAAAGTTGTCTGAAAAATAAATAGTGGAGTAAAGTACTGATACCAGAAAAAATCTACTTAAGTACAGTAACGAAGTATTTGTACTCCGTTACTTCCCACCTCTGCTTTGGAGTTATAATAATTGTGCATCGACACTCTCCATCCAACATGATGTAGCTTGAGAGGTTCTACAAAGAAGAATGGGAGAAACTGCCCAAAAATCTGTGTGCCGAGCTTGTAGCATCACTCAAAAAGACTTCACAAAGGCTGTGAATACTTATGTAGGTGGGATTTCGGACATTTTTTACTTTTAATAAATGTGCAAAGATTTTAAACAAACTTCTTTCACGTCGTCATTATGGAATATTGTTCGTAGAATTTTCTGGAAAATAATGAATTTGATCTATTTTGGAATAAGACTGTGACATAACAAAATGTGGAAAAAGTAAAGCGCTGTGAATATTTTCCAAATGCACTGTATAATCATTTAATTTGATTTAAATTGATGTATACCTTTATTTTAATCAATAATAATATTTTATAATCATCAATAAGTAAAATACACCAATTTCACCCTACAGCCGTTTCCACACCTGATAACGGTGCACTGACTTGCTGCATGTTTCCCAGAATCTTCTGACCGAGGAGATGAATCAGCCTCGTCACAACCTGTGGAGAAAGAAAGGGTAAAGCTTCGAAAAGATCTCCATTTCTCTAAGGTTCCAGTGTTATTACTGCTGATTGTTGGAACCTGAGGGTATTTTCTTTTAATGGAGATCAGCGCTCCTTCAGGCAGCTTGGCCAGCTCGGAATCTCTCACTGCATGAACTGTGGTGGCTCGGTTCATGTGGGTCAGAGCTTCAACCTAGAAAACGATGTTAGGTTTCAGAAACTAATAGGGATCAGTAGCACAATATTAGCCTCTTTTAACTGTTAACAGCAGGAGCACTCCTACCACGCCGATGAGGTCGCCTCTCCCGTACTCTCCAGCCAGCTCTTTCTTCTTGTCCTCCCTCATGATGACGGAGCGCAGACGACCGCTCAGCACGATGAAGGTGCTGTCTGACTTTTCACCCTGCCTAAGAAAGAAAGAGAAAAGAGACAGATGCAGTCCCGATAGACACAATAGTTAATAGATAAATGTTTCGTAAGTTCACTTGTCATTTCACACTCTTCCGCAAAGACAAATTGAATTAAAAGATGAAGAGATGGAAAGAGAAAGTACCTATAGACAGCCCTTCCGGCCTCAACTGCCATCCAGTCGATAGCAAAATCAATCTGTCTGACGAAGGGCGAGACTCTGCGCACCACTGTGTGAGCCACGTTCAACACCACCTGTGGCTCCTCACGCATGATCCTGCACGTGTGTGTGTGTGTATTACATCAAACAGTCAAAACACACAATACAGTGAACACATTTATTAGCTAGTCCCTCACAGGTGTGGGTCCGAGTATCATGTTTTGATTTTCTAAAAACTGTTAGAGGTTGTAATATAATATACAGTATGTCTAGCTAGTTAAGTGAATAAATACAAGCTAAGCCAAACAAATGATTATTCCTCAGTAGTGGATGCTTGTGAAAAAAAATGTTACAAGTCTCCTTCCCAGTGGTTTCCTCAGATAGCACGTAATAAAATGTTATTTGAGACTAATCAGTGTCATGACATTAAAGGTCCTCCGATTGATCCACTGGCTGATTATTCGGGCCGAAGTTTTCTATTTTTGAATTAATCGACATCGGCAGATTGTGCTGAATTTAGGCCGATTATTAGGCAGGTGGCATACTCCCATACTAGCATGTGGCAGTAGTCTGTATTCAGCATTCAAACAAGGAAACCGGAAAAACTAGAACTGTAAATAAGTGATGGGAAGATCGTATCATTTTAGTGACTTGGTTCTTTGAATCTCGTTGATCAAAATAAAAAAAAAATTTTTTTAAAGTAATTTAGTTCATGACGTTTCTTTGATCAGAAATAATATAACGTTACATTTTCAATAAACAGATCCCCCAACACATCTACATACACGCACTTTGACTATAGTTCCAATAATAAAAATATGAAAATGAAGCTAAGGTCAAATGATTACCATTGTTCCTGTCCCGAAGAAACCCCAGCCTGCCTGCCTCAACGACTACCACCCTGTAGCCCTGAAAGACTGGTCAAAGACTTAATCACTGCATCACTACCAGAAACACTGGATTCTCTACAGTTCGGTTACCACCACAGCCGCTCTACTGAGGACGCCGTTGCTCATCATCTTCACACAACGATGAGTCACCTGGACTACAGAAAAGGGAATTATGCAAAAATGCTGTTTGTGGACTACAGTTCAGCGTTCAACACCATAATTCCCTCCACACTCAACTCTAAGTTGGAGGTCCTGAGACTCAACCTGCCCCTGTGCCAATGGATCTCCAACTTCCTGACAAACAGACCACAAGCCGTATGAGTGGGCAAACACACCTCATCCACCCTCACCCTCAGCACTGGAGCTCCCCAGGGTTGTGTTCTGAGCCCCCTGCTGTACTCACTGTACACATTTGACTGTGTGGGCACTTTCAACTCCACCACCATCATCAAGTTTGCTGACGACACTGTTGTGGTGGGCCTGATCTCCAACAACAATAAGACGACCTACCTGCAGGAGATTAAAAACCTGGAAAGAATATTCTGCTCAACGTCAGCAAGACAAAGGAGCTGATAGTGGACTTTAACACTAAACAGGAGCGGTCATACAAACTGCTAAACATCAGCGGGACCCCAGTGGAGAGAGTGGACAGTTTCCGGTCCCTAGATGTTCACATCACACAAGACCTGTCTTGGTCCTGTCACATCAACACCCTGGTGAAGAAGGCCTGGCAGCGTCTGTACCATCTGAAACGCTTAAGGGACTTTAAACTACCCTCTCAGGTGCTAAGGACCTTTTAAACTTGCACAATTGAGAGCGTCATGACTGGTAGCATCACTTCCTGGTTCGGGAACAGCACCATGAAGGACAGGTGAGTGCTCCAGAGAGTGGTGCGGTCAGCTAAACGTACCATCCACACCGAGCTCCCTGACCTGCATTACATCTACAGCACGTGGTACCGGACCTCAGCCATCCAGATAATTGACTATTTTCTTTGTTGCATTCAGGGAAGTACTTTCGCTGATTGAAAGCAAACAAAGAGTGAATGAGGAGAAGCTTCTTCCCACAGGCCATTCGGAGTTTAAATCAGGAAACACCCAGGATCTAGTACTGGACCTCTCTCTCCCCATCTTCACTCATTTCTGCACAACTTTTTTTGCACTATTACGACACCCTAACTCTGCACTGTCACTTCAACTCTGGACTCGAACAGCGCAGTGTCACTTTATACCACATCATACTGCACATGGACACTTTAAGGACAATCAAGCTAAATCACTTTATATATATTTAATGCCATACTCATTAATGCATATACATATATTTTCATATATCTTTTATAATTTATACTTTTGATTTATCTACTTTATTATTTTATCCTTAAATTCTATTCTTTTTTTATGCTTAAATGTTATACAGTCGTACAAAGCATTTCACTGCACGTTATACTCTGCATGTATGTGTAATGTATATGTGAAAAATAAACTTTGATTTGAAATTATGATAAACAAAACAAGTAGGTGACCTTTTATATCTTCTGCTCTGTGTATTTAGTTCTTTTGTCGCATGACTCACATATTTATTGTAACAATAATGTCAAGATGCAAACCAAAAAAAAAACTGATTTATTGCATTGTGTAGCATCTTGTTAAAACAATGTCAAAATTTTGACAAAAAAATAGACCTATTGCATTGTCTATGAGAGTCGCTTGACAAAAGAACGAACGAGTCGGACTAAAGGACTCATGAGATTAACTACTCAATTCTGTTTTCTGTGTAACGCACTGCATAGCATATACAGGAGTCACGTGACAAACGAACGAACGAACGAACGATTTAAACCAGAGGACTCATGAGACGAACTGCTCAATTCTGTAAATAACCTACGGAGATTTTGCGATGCTTTGCTCCTGCGCGTCCAGTAGAAAATGAACGAATCAATCTTTGAAACTACTCATTCTTTTGAGTCACATTAAAGACTCGTTCATGAACGCCTCATCACTACTGTGAATATATAACGCAAGCAGCGTTCACACCTTCCGCGATCATTAATAACGGATTCGTATAGCTTATTTCTATCATGTCTGCTATGGTACAAAAATCAAGAGCAAGAATGACAACAAGTGTCTGTGCATTATCATTTCGGATTTCTCTTTCTTGCCGATGATCTCCGCCTCCAACATGTAAAAAAACGGAGGAAAATCCACCGACTCAGACTAGAGTCAGACTAGAGCCAACAGTCTGGAACACACAAAAAAAAACCTGATATTGCCCGACGGCCAACCGTCAGCCTGGTGTTTCCCGAGTTCTTATCGTTCGTTCTTAATCTAGCCTTATATATTTCATTAAATACTGTATGATGCTACTTTTGGAGAGAGAATGAGAATAACATTTTGGAACTGTTGTAAGTGACACTTCAACCAGCTGTAGTTTAGCCTACAGGTAGGCACAGATACCAAAACCTGCTATCAAGTGCACTGATTGTGTCTTGTGTTGTTCAATAAATGTTAAATTTTTCAATTTCTGTATCACCTCTTATTGATTAACTGTTAAATTTAATGAGGAAAAACATATGAGGCAAAAATAAATTGGCAACATACTATTTATCAGCCAACGGCTGCCCTGATTTCTAAATATCGGCACCAGAGAAAAACCCATATCAGTTGACCTCTACTTTATATGTTTAAACATACAGTCTGCGTCACGTTAACAGGAAATTGTTTTTTCAATCTCTGGTTGCTGGACAAGATAAAAAAATAGCACTGTTCATGACAGCTGTGTAACATCAAAAAAAAGAATAGCCCAGGCTACAGTTTCCTCCACCTCTGCATTCAATCACACATGCAACCTCTGAGACATCTCAGACTGTGATATGAAAACGCAGACCAAGCAAGAAAACTTGCACTGAAATCTGAACCCTAACCCTAGATCTGGCACTAATAAAACAAGAAGAAACCATACTGTTCTATACACAACAAAATAAATGTCTGATTTCACACCTCAAATCAGGTTTTACATAGTCCCAACTGTCAGCAAAACATTCATCCTCATCGCTATCCATCCAAAACTGTTTGTCAAATGCAACCACAAGACCTCCACGAAAAATCAATGGATGACATTCTTCTGACATTAATCACCCGTGACATTTGCCAGAACAGTTGAGACCAATATCTGCAAGATTATTATTCACATGAGCACTTCACTGCATGGTAATTTCTCCCAGGAAGAGACCTTGTTTATGAGTGAATCACTACAGACTCCAGGATCACAGCATTGGTAATGAGCTGGTATATAATTCAAGTGTTCAATTATACACATGAAATTGTTAAGAATATAGACATAACTCTGGACTTGAGTTTTTGTCACATTCGCATGTGATTCTGACCTTGGAACTATATCACTTCCAATTCTCAAAAAAAGCCCACCAGTATCTCACAGTGTGATGTGTCCATAATAGATCATGCAGATCTTTTAAAAAGTGAATACACTCGAAGACTATGGGAAGGCATTTAAAGTCTATTTTAAATACAAAACAATGACACTAACTTAGAGTGAATCCGGATTGTATTCACTGAGATTCACTTTTTCCACATTTTGTTATGTTACAATCTTATTACAAAATGGATTCAATTCATTATTTTTTTGAAAATTCTTTCAAAAATTCTTTGTAAAATATATTAAAAGTAAAAAACTGAAGAAAATCACATGTACATAAAAATTCACAGCCTTTGCAATGACACCTAAAATTGAGCTCAGGTGCATCCTGTTTCTACTGATCATCCTGGAGATGTTTCTACAACCTGATGGTAAATTCCACCTGTGGTAAATTCAGTTGATTGGACATGATTTGAAAGACACACACGTCTCTATATGAGGTCCCACAGTTAACAGTGCATGTCGGAGCACAAACCAAGCCAAGTCCAAGGAATTGTCTGTGGACAGGATTATATCGAGGCACAGATCTGGGGAAGGTTACAGAAAAATTTCTGCAGCATTGAAGGTCCCAATGAGCAACATCTGTAAATGGAAGAAGTTTGGAACCACCCGGACTCTGGCAGGCCAAACTGAGCGAACGGAGGAGAAGCGCCTTAGTCAGAAAGGTGATCAAGAACCCGATGGTCACTCTGAAAGAGCTCCAGCGTTTCTCTGTGGAGAAAGGAGAACCATCTAGAACAACAACCATCTCTGCAGCACTCCACTAATCAGGCCTGTATTGTAGAGTGGCCAGACAGAAGCCACTCCTCAGTAAAAGTCCCATGACAGCACACCTGGTGTTTACCAAAAGGCACCTGAAGGACTTTTAGACCATAAGAAACAAAGATTGAACTCTTTGGCCTGAATGCCAAGCGTCATGTCTGGAGAAACCAGGCACCGCTCATCACCTGGCCAATACCATCCCTACAGTGAAGCATGGTTGTGGCAACATCATGCTGTGTTTAATTATGTTTTTTTAGCAGCAGGAACTGGGAGACTAGTCAGGATTGAGGGAAAGATGAATGCAGCATGGTACAGAGACCCAGCAACGGTTCATCTCTCAGCAGGACAACATGATAACAGAAAAACAAAGAAGTGGCTACAGGACGACTCTCTAAATCATGTCCTTGCATGGTCCAGCCAGAGCCCAGACTTGAAACCGATTAAACATTTCTGGAGAGATCTAAAAAAATGGCTGTGCATCGACGCTTCCCATCCAACTTGATGGAGTTGGAGAGGTTCTGCAAAGAAGAATGGGAGAAACTGCCCAAAGATTGGCGTGCTGTGCTTGTAGCATCGTTCAAAAAGGCTTGAGGATGTAGTTGGTGCCAGAGGTGTTTCAGCAAAGTATTGAGCAAAGGCTGTGAAAACGTACCGTATTTTTTGGACTATAAGACGCTACTTTTTTCCCCACGTTTTGAACCCTGCGGCTTAAACAAAGAAGCGGCTTATTTATTAATTTTTGCTGGGTTTTTCCCGGTTTCACAAACTTCAAGCCAAAAAACTGAACCCCATAACATTAGACAAATAAAATTTCCGAACGGAAACGAAAAAAGCACCTCACCTTTGTTCTGAGCTTCACAGCATAGTTTTTTTTTTTAAACGCACGACGATGCCAAAAGATAAACTCCCGAGAGAAATAGTTGTGAAAGGAAGGAGGAAGACAGTGAACAATGTCTTACTTGGTAGGCTACTGTTTAGATACAAGCCGTTGTAGTGCGTTGAGTCTGGGTGAAGGGAGAGCTCACTAACTCCAGTTGCAACAGAAATCATATAAGCACAGACAGGTTTCCAAAACTCGTGCTTTTTTATTATTCTTGGCAACAGCGTTACGGGTTAGTCAAAGAAACTTAGAAATGAGCATCAGAAAATAATAAGGACATATTCCTCGTCTTGAACACATGCAGTAATACCGTCTTTCGTTAAAGCCTGTGTAAAGTTCATTAGTTTCAGTGTAGACTTATAGACAGGTGCGGCTTATTTATGTTCAAAATAAAAATATTTGTAAAATTCAGTGGGTGCGGCTTATATATGTGTAGCTTTATAGTCGTATTTTTCGTTTTATATTTGTAATAAATTTGCGTAGATTTCAAACAAACATCTTTTATTTTGTCATTATGGGGTATGGTTTGTAGAATTTTCAGGAAAATAATTAATTTCATGAAATTCGGAATAAGCCTGTAAAATAAAGTGTCGAACTAGTGACTACTAAGTGAATACTTTTCCGGATGCACTGTATATATAATTTAAAATATAATAAAATATAAAACTTTAAACTAGATTTAACATTTTGCCCATAGAAAGAATACAAACATCATCTTTTATGGCTTTTAAGACACATGCATGTTCCTTTTGTTTATATGCAACTAACAAGATAAATGGCAAAAGCACATAAGAATTGCACTAGAAAAAGATTTTGTGGACAAATTAGTTCAAATTTGAAATTTTTGGTTCCAGCAAAAAAACTTATATAAGCAGAGGAACAGGCAAGATGCCACCAGACTGCCTCACACCAACATTTAAAAATAGAGGTAAAAGTTTAAAGGTTTGACCCAACATGGCTACCATTCCATACTTTAACATCATGAAATTCCATTTGAACTGCAGATAATTGGAACCATCACTATACAGCAAAACAATGACCCACATCGAACATCCAGGCTCTGTAAGCATTATTAAAGAGAGCGAACAGTTGGCTGGAGTGTTATCCATCAAGAAAAATGGCCTGTCCAATTCAATTCAATTCATTTTTATTTGTATAGCGCTTTTAACAATGAATATTGTCTCAAAGCAGCTTTACACAGATAATGTGGTGATTAAAAGTGAAAATGTTCTTTATAAGTTAGTTTGTCCCTGATGAGCAAGCCGGTGGCAACTGTGGCAAGTAAACACTCTGCTTTCATACCCCCCTGTCCTTTACATC
This sequence comes from Silurus aristotelis, assembly GCF_946808225.1. NCBI lineage: Eukaryota > Metazoa > Chordata > Actinopteri > Siluriformes > Siluridae > Silurus > Silurus aristotelis. Next base: position 6,663,278 of record NC_139596.1, read on the forward strand.
TTCCTCTTTTAAACCGACTACCTGCATGCCTTCCTTCACTATATCCATAAACCTCCTTCTTGGCATTCCTCTTACAATTTGATTTATTAATATGGATAACTTGGACAATTTATCCAAGTAATTCATATTTATAAATTAAATTGTAATTAAAAAAATATCAAATGCGAAATTGTAAATTGTGCTGCATCACTGCGGAATAAGCCATGTTGGTAAATTAAAACCAATTTTGCACTGATTAATACTATAGATATTTATTTCAGTGCGTACCATCTTTTCATACATCACAACAGCTTTTTGAAAATTGTGTCTGAATTTTATCGTACATTGTATTGCATCGTATTTCACATAAACAGCCTAAAGAAGGAGGAAATTACTGTGGAGGGTTAAACTTAAGAATCATGAAGATGGATTTGAGCTGTAATTGATATAAACTGTCTGCTACAATGGCTATAGGGCTGAACAACGATGGAACTCTAATTAACGGACATTCGATGTGACCCGGATGAGGATGGGTTCCCTTTTGAGTCTGGTTCCTCTCAAGATTTCTTCCTCATGCCATGTCAGAGTGTTTTTCATTACCACTGCTGCCACTCGCTCGCTCATTAGGATAAACTTATATGGATTAATTTATGCAAAAATTTCTATTTGAAATATCCAGCATTTGCACAATCTTAATGGGGTGCGTGAGCGAATCTGCGTACATGTAACTTACACCTTACAAACTCTTACTCCCAAAATACGGTTCATCAGATAGAACTAAACATTTGTGACAAATGTATGCGGGGTGTCAATCAAATCCACCTGACAGACAAGATTTCGTTTAAGAAGATCTAAATCCTAGGTTATTGTTGCCATGGAGAAATCTTTAAATACCTTCCAAAGTGTTGCATAAACACACGCTGCAGAGTGACATCATGTCAAAGCGACACTGACTGATGGAAAGGAGACAGAACTGTAAAAAAAATCGTTTCTAATCTTGCCAGAAAAAAGGGGTTATTATAGAGTGCATTTGCAGGGATGCGTGCAAAAGCTGACCCTTCGTGGGTGTGTATGTGTATGTATATATTTATAAATCTACAGTATATGTGTGTGTGTGTGTGTGTGTGTGTGCATGCATAGTTACTTACTCATAAAAGTGTGTTTTGGAGATGGAGAGGAAGCTGCAGTCCCGGTGAGCACGCACGCTGAAGATGAGCGGCTCTCCAGTGAGCACGGCCAGGTGACCCACCAGCTCACCCGGGTGAGTCACAAACAGACACGAGTCCTCGTCTCTGTCAATCATGCGCTGGTAAACGTGCAGCGTGCCAGAGATCACAAACTGCATGCTCACGTCCTGATACACCAGAAACAAAAACCCACAGTGTGTCTGAAATGTCTGAAATCTCTAATACTTAATAACTTAACAGCTTTACAACCTTAGATATGTAATAAGATTCGTCAGAGGGCCCAGACTACAGACATTTTCACCTTTGTTTTAAGTACAACATTCAAACTTGTTTGTTTGTTTCCTCAAATTGTGAACTATTTATGGAAAAAACGTTCATAGCTCAATGCTAAGATCATGCAAAAAAAAATTTTATTTTAAAAAAGAAAACGTCACAACAAACGTGACTCAACTGGATGGAGTTCTCTTCAATTGGAAACCCTTTGGTGTAGCTGTAATACAAATAATTTTTTTTGTTTGACATATCATTGCACACCTGGTCTCCTTGGTTTGCTACTACACTTCCAGCCTTCACATGTCTCAGTGTAACTCTGCCTTCCAGAAGATTTTGATCCTAAAAGCCAAAAAAAAACAAATACAATCAGTATTATTATTATTATTAAAGCCTGAGGCATGACTCAGGCACACTCACAGGATTGTATGTGTTCATATATTCCATGTAGAACAAAGCTTTGCCTGGAGCTGAATGATCTTGAGCAGGTCTTTCTTGGCGGCCTGAAAGATGGCGTTGACTTTGTTGTGGTGGACGTGGCCAGGGTGCCCTCCAGTGTCAGGATAGTGGTACACGGCAGACGGAGCAGGCTGCATGGTGACACTCTTCTTCAGAATTGACTTGGGAATACAGAACAATGACATTAAAGAAAAACAGCTCTAATAATTTGTGTCAAGTTGCCGAGGTGTGAATTGTATTGAAAGTACCTTATACGCTACAGGGCTTGGAGGGAGTTCAGTTTTCTGAACAGACACTTCCTCAAAGCCTGTACTGAGATCATTGCCTCCAGCTGTAAAGGCATTAAAAGGACATTTTAAAGTGATTATAAAGAGTTATAATAAAATTATAAGATTAACAGCATCATCTGCATTGATTATATATATATATATAAATAACTCAGGTTAAAATCAGAGGGGAATAAGGGCTGCAGATAAGTCAGTTCTGTTGGCAAGTCTTGTTGTATACAGTGAAACCTCGGTTTGCGAATGTAATTTGATTCGGATTAATATACTCAAACCAAATCATACGTATAACAACGCAAATTAGAAATAAGAAATAATGTAAATTTCGGATAATGCGTTCCAGGACCCAGAAAATATTTAGATAAAATTAAAAATACATTACAATATACAGTAATACAGTGTAATCATACATTTATAAGTGATATTTGTTGTATTACTGTATATTGTAACAATAATTATCTAAAATGAAAAGAAAAATATTTATTTGTTTGCTCTCATCTGTACCAAGTGTGTACATTATCTTCTCACTTAGAGTATAATTTGAGACAGGAGCTTCAATGCCATTTAAACAGTCAATATCTGATTACAGACTCCGATTTACACAATCAAGTTTGCTTATATATATATATATATATATATATATATATATATATATATATATATATATATATATATATATATATATATATATATACACACAGTAAGGAAAATAAGTATTTGAACACCCTGATATTTTGCAAGTTCTCCCACTTAGAAATCATAGAGGGGTCTGAAATTGTCATCGTAGGTGCATGTCCACTGTGAGAGACATAATCTAAAAATAAAATCCAGCTGAACACCTGAGAAAGTCAATGTTAATATTTGGTACAGTAGCCTTTGTTTGCAATTACAGAGGTCAAACGTTTCCTGTAGTTTTTCACCAGGTTCGGGTCATTGTCATGTTGGAAGACCCAGCCTCGACCCATCTTCAATGCTCTAACTGAGGGAAGGAGGTTGTTCCCCAAAATCTCGCAATACATGGCCCCGGTCATCCTCTCCTTAATACAGTGCAGTCGTCCTGTCCCATGTGCAGAAAAACACCCCCAAAGCATGATGCTACCACCCCCATGCTTCACAGTAGGGATGGTGTTCTTGGGATGGTACTCATCATTCTACTTCCTCCAAACACGTTTAGTGGAATTATGACCCAAAGTTCTATTTCGGTCTCATCTGACCACATGACTTTCTCCCATGACTCCTCTGGATCATCCAAATGGTCATTGGCAAACTTAAGACGTGCCTGGACATGTGCTGGTTTAAGCAGGGGAACCTTCCGTGCCATGCATGATTTCAAACCATGACGTCTTAGTGTATTACCAACAGTAACCTTGGAAACGGTGGTCCCAGCTCTTTTCAGGTCATTGACCAGCTCCTCCCGTGTAGTTCTTTGCTGATTTCTCACCTTCCTTAGGATCATTGAGACCCCACGAGGTGAGATCTTGCATGGAGCCCCAGTCCGAGGGAGACTGACAGTCATGTTTAGCTTCTTCCATTTTCTACTGATTGCTCCAACAGTGGACCTTTTTTCACCAAGCTGCTTGGCAATTTCCCCGTAGCCCTTTCCAGCCTTGTGGAGGTGTACAATTTTGTCTCTAGTGTCTTTGGACAGCTCTTTGGTCTTGGCCATGTTAGTAGTTGGATTCTTACTGATTGTATGGGGTGGACAGGTGTCTTTATGCAGCTAACAACCTCAAACAGGTGCATCTAATTTAGGATAATAAATGTAGTGGAGGTGGACATTTTAAAGGCAGACTAACAGGTCTTTGAGGGTCAGAATTCTAGCTGATAGACAGGTGTTCAAATACTTATTTGCAGCTGTATCATACAAATAAATAGTTTAAAAATCATATATTGTGATTTCTGGATTTTTCTTTTTTCTCTCACAGTGGACATGCACCTACGATGACAATTTCAGACCCCTCCATGATTTCTAAGTGGGAGAACTTGCAAAATAGCAGGGTGTTCAAATACTTATTTTCCTCACTGTAATATATATATATATATATATATATATATATATATATATATATATATATATATATATATATATATATATATATAAAAACTTTTGTCATTCTCTTGTATTGAGGCTTTCCTCTGGCCACTTTGCTAAAAAGCCCAGATTGGTGGAATGATGCAGTAAGCATTGAGCCGACTGCAGGTGTCTCCTATCTCCACATATAGTCTCTGGAGCTCAACCAGAGTGACCATCATGTTCTTGGTCATTTTTCTTACCAAGAACTTTCTGCCCTGAATTCTTAGTTATGAGTCCAGCTCTTGAAACAGTCTTGGTCATTCCAACATTCTACTATTGATTAATTATGTAGGGCACTGGCTCAGTGGTTAAAACATTGGCCTCTGGATCAAAAGGTCACAAGTTCAAATCCCAGCACCACCAAGCTGCCATCTTTTTTCAGGATCACAATCATCTCTCCGAGATCTGCAGGCAGTTCCTTTGGCCTCATGGCTTGGTTTTAGCTCTAATATAAATTTTCAGCTGTTGGACAGGTGTGTGCCTTTCCAAATCATATTCAGTGAAATGATTTTTTACAGGGTAAATTATAAAAACTTTCATGCATCATAGCATACCAACGGTCTGAATAATTGTGTTAATGTGATATTTAAGTTTATTTATTTTTTTAATAAATAATACATCATTAATCATTTAAAACATGCAGGTCAAATTTGGAATCTTTTAACCTCCAATCGAAATCCAATTCTTTAGTTCTCTGCAAAGGTGCTGTAAAGGTTGGTCAGATGCTGTGAACAGCCTGGGATTATACTACCTGGAAGGGAACTGTCTAAAGGAGTGGACATGGAACGAGATTTTCTGAAGGCTGCTGAGGGACTTTGCATCGGCCTGGGTTTCCAATCACCTGAAATTACCAGAATTATAGTTAACATTTAACAGTGTTGATGTGTTATAGGTTTCATTTAGAGCTGTGCCAATATACACTGTGAAGAAATCAACAGTCAAACATCTAAAAAAGAAAAAATGTACAGAAATGAATACTCGATGAAATAGCAGATGGATGAGTGTAGAGCTACTAACAAATGTAAATATATTGTAGTTTGTGAAATTGCCTTTAATTATCAATATCTGATCCTTCTCCCCTTCAATAGGGGTAGATGAATGTATTCTACTAATTCATTACACAATTCATTCATCACAAAGAGACTAATTCTAATTAGGGTCATGAGAAATCCAGAGTCAGGGTATTAGGTGAGAATGCACCCTGAACCAAACACCAGCCCACCACAAAGCACCATTACTAATAAACTACTAAAGTAACAACAAAGAAAACATGGAATGATAGATGGCATGATTAGCACTAAGTGTCTAAATGTCACTAAGAGGAGCAGACTGACCTGCATTGTATTGCTTCTCTGTGCTTCCGGGAGCAAGTTTCTCAGCTACAGCGTCCTCTTCTGTTTGAGAGTTTCGGCGATTGCTTCGGCCTGGGCTTCCATCTCCGAGCACCCTGGCCACGTTCTCCAGAGGAATGGCCTGACTCTCCTAAAACACACAACATACACATCTGGGCATCAAATATTGAAGTTGCCAATCTTTTAACAACTTAACAAGTTGATCTGTTGGATTCTGATACTGTCAAAAAGTCATTCATTTTAAATGTGATGTTCATATTGCTATCGAGATCAATCTAATGCTTTTCAGACAGCAGTTTTATATGTATGTCGAGTGTAATATTGTGGCTCTGACCGGGTTAAACAGCTCGGTGGTCAGCCCCAGATAGTTGTGCAGGGCGAGGAAGGTTACTCTCTGCAGACGCACCATCATGATCTAAAAACACACAGTGAGAATCAACATACAAACATACAAAAGCTAATGGTTTAAAATGTTAAGTTATTAATTTTTATAGAATGCATTTCCATAATGTACTGTGGTGATTTATTATTTTTTTTATGTATGTATATTTTTTTCATGATGTGAACATAGTTTTGTGAATGCTTTAAGAAAAGGAATGACACGGTCCAAGAACGTGTCTTTTTTACTCTTATCACATAGGTATCCCGAAAAAAAATTTTTAATAGAAACTTGGCAACCCGGGCTCCTAAAAAGTACTAGTAAAGTACTGATTAAATAAATATTTGATTGAGCACATTAGAATTGACTACTGTAAGAGGTGAATTTTTACACATTATAGACAATGCTTGTGCATTTTACCTAAATATCCTCCAGGTGAAATATTTACATTTCTTCCTTTAACTGCTTAGAAATATATACTTAGGTACAGTGGCTTCTTGCTATTCAAATTGTAGCTGATTAAAGTATGCAGGCGATCCCCAGGGTTCATTTGCTGTACATCCTTGTTCTTATTGGATGATATACAACCCTAAATCCAAAAGTTGCAATACTGTAAATTGTAACAGAATGCAAATATTGGCACAAATTATAAACCGATATTTTATTCACAACGTAATATAGAAAACTATCAAATGTTTAAACAAGGTCATTTTGAATTTCATGGCAGCAACACTCTCACTAAAAAGTCGAGACAGTCGAGGCAACAAAAGTGTGCATGTGCTCATTAACACCTCCAGAAATCTTTGTCTGTGAACACAGTTCAATCATGTCATCCAAAAATGCAGGCTAAATCTCTAAGGTATGCATGAACATGATCCAGAAATGTCATCATCCTCTCTGGGCAAAAGCCCATTAAAAATGTGCTGGTCTCCTCCAATCCCAGATGTATACTAAAAAAAAAAAAAAAATAGCCCTTTAGGTTACCTTCGTAAAACCAGTTCTCTGATAACAGGAGAATCACCTTGGGCCAATCCTGGAAGCACCAATCACACCATGTCTGTCGGTTGACAGACCAATCACGACAGTGATGCACCCATCAAATTAAAAATGGCCTTTTTCCCCCTAAATGGTATTTTTTCTATGTTCTATTGTGTATAGAAATGGGTTTATGAGATTTGCAAATAATTGCATTCTGCTTATGTATAATTTACACAGTGTCCCAAATTGGGGTTGTATTACTGGGCTTAGTGACTGGATGACATGCCTTTAATGGTGGATGAAGTGATGGTGAATCCAGCCCTTAGGAATTAACATTCTCTGGATGGGATCCCAGTCTGTCTTAAATCATTATGGACACACATGCATTTAACTTGCAACGTGAAACAATCAGTACCTGAACAACTCGGACCAAAGTTTCAGGATATTTCTCAAAGACTGACTGAAAAGCTGCAGCAGGAAGACGGAGCACAGTGGATGGAGCTGCAGCACGAGCTGATACTGTCTTATAGGGGGCTGGATATCCCTATTTAGAACAAAAGCATGACGTCAAACATCATAGTAGAAGTTCAATGAGTAGCACGTGAAAATATAGGAGGAAGCACTGGTGAGTCTTACAGTGATGACATCCAGGATACTAAGCAAACTGTGGACGCTGTCTCCAGGCAAAACATGCTTTACCACCAACTCTGTGCCATCCTGAGAGGACAGAAGAAATAGATTAAGCCAGAGATATATTATGACAATTTGTTACTAATTATATGTCACTATATCTGTAAGCATTTCTAGAGCCCATCTCAAAGAGTTATAGCAATTATAAAAAAAAACCACAGCTGAATAGCACAGTCAGGCGGCTCAGGACTTACAATCTGATTAACACACAGTTCTAGTCGGCCGTTCTGTACGACAAAGATGCTGTCGTCTGTGTCTCCAGGCCGGAAAAGTCCCTCTCCTTGCTGCAGCTCCACAAACACCATGTGACGACACAGCTCCAGGAACAAGGGCTTCTCAAAGTGACCCAGGACCCTGATCACAGCACAGGGTAACACATGACACAACTATACTAAGGTCAGACAAGAAATCGTCTTCCCTAAAGGCAATTAGATTTGTGAAACTGCTTTAAAACCTTACTCCTTTGAGTCTCTAATGAAACTCACCTGACGTTCTTCAGCATGTACAAGACCTCAGAAGGTAGGTGAGAATTTTGAACGTCATATTCAGTCAAATCTGCCTCTAGAACTGACGGAGGAGGCTCTTTAGGCTCAAGAGTGGGTGGTTCCCGCCGAAAATGCAAAATCCTTATTGGAAAACACAAAGTTCAAAAATGTGTCTCAAATATTTAATAGTAATGGTTAATAATAACTGGACTACAGTTAAAAGTTTTATGTACTTGCGTGCAATCGAAAGAACTTTGGGTCTCTTTCTGGTTCGTTTTTGAGACACAGAACTTAAATTGTTTGGGGATGATAACGTCTGGACCTAAAGCAAAAAACACAAACCATTTAATGTACGTACGAAGATTTCCATAGATGAGAGTCTCACACACACACAGTGCTCAATGTCATGTAGGACTGAGGCAATATGATGGTGGAATAAAGGCGGGAAACAGGTCCTTTCAAATGTAAAGCTAACTGCAGTTTTTTATTTTACTTTATTTATTATATATATTTTATATATTTAGTTCTGGGTTTTCCCATGCCAAACAATATTCAATACAAAGTAGAATCCTGATTTTCTTTACAGAAATAGATCAGTAACACACAACCTAGTTGTTGGTAACAGCATGCCGTTGAAACCTCTATACTACTCCAGCATTTATATGAATTAACCCTTATATTCTTTAATCCAGTTCTTATTAAAGACTCATGCACTTTAGTGGGTAAGTACATAAAGTGCTTGTCCTTGTTAAACATCTTTTTGTAAATGTCGGACCCAAAATCCTTGACCTAACTGTTTTTATTCTTGCTTAAACTTTTTTGAAACAAAATTTGTGAAATATTGACTTTTTCATGTTGTAAGCATTATTTTAGTTTAATTAAAAACATATATTATCAGTTTATTTCTTTTGTGTTTTCTTATTTCAATTAATTATTAATTATCGTGATCACAAGTTAACTTTTTGTTTATTTTACGGAACCAAATAGTTGTTTTTCTTCTGTTCAGAATTACAGACATAACAAGCTGCTTTTTCTATTATTGGGGGACAGTAAAGTTTAGCGTAACCATGCAGCCTCATAAACGATGAACGAACTAATTTGTTTTTACTTTGATCAGGGACTTATTTAGGCTGAAAAAGCTGTGTGTGTGCCAGTCATTGACAAAGTTATACCTGATATACCTGAAATCTAATGTCAATTTATATTATTTCATTCAATATTAAGTATAAATAATAAATGCTATTTCAATCATAAGACAAATTTTGATCACTTTGTGCAGTAGTTTTGTGTTTTTTTTCCCCCCAAAGTTATTTTACAGTTAAAGGGATTCCTGACTGCATACATAAAATCAATCTACAGTGGGCATTTATTCAGTTTAATAAAGCTCATGGCAAAGCTGAAGACATGCATAAAACATCAGTACCATTAAAAAATTGTGAGAAAATGGCTCACTTTTGTAAAGTTCATCAAAAAATTCATGCTCCTTAGATCTTCTGTACATATTGTGCATGATAACGAACCAAAGCAAACAAGAGATCATCTCTTTGAGGAAAGATCCACAAGAAAGTGTACCTTTCTCATTATTTTCCGTCCATAAAACATCACTTTATCCCTTTTCCTGAAGCGATACTTGGGGGTATCAGTTTGTTGTTCTGGAAAACAGTGAGTCAGGTATCCACAGTGTTCAAAACATATACTGGCACAATTAAATAAATGTCAAGCAGTTAAATGGACATTATTGAATAAATATTTGTTAATAATATTCATTATTTGGCAGGAAAGACAAACGTACTTGCTTTGTATCTTCTGTACAGCAAAAATATGATAACGGTAATAATTGAAACAGCAGCTGCGACTCCAATCAGCACACCAGTCCACTGAAACAACAGAAAGGTACAACAGGATATTACACGCTGTCGACTTTTTACGTGCAACATTTCTTTGAATGAACAGGAAGTCTCACCATACTGGTTTGCATCTGGTCCTCCAAAAAGTGTAGCAGCCGAGCTCTAATCTCCTGGCTGGAGGGCAGAACTGCCTAATGAACAGAACTCTCAGTGTTATCAGAGTCGGTAAGAAACAAAATACACACTCACCTAGATGTATACAACAGCACAAGTCTTTTTATTTGAATCTTACTAATAATGGAAGTGTTGGAAGTCAAGTAATATGACTTGTTAGCATGCTGAGATAGGGAAATCCCATGCTGTAATGGTTTGAGGACACCCGATGTGACATATATACTGTGTATATATATATATATATATATATATATATATATATATATATATATATATATATATATATATATATATATATATATATATATATGTACACACTTATTCCTAACATACAGCAAGTTAATATGGATGCATGGATGGATTACTTCATAATATCAGGTCAGAAAAGGAAGCATAAAAATATTGTCTTTGCAGGACGCTAAGGCACGAGAAGACTCCAAGAGGATTTTTGGTTGCACATAACCACAAATTTATCCCTGTGCAAAGGTAATTTCCCAGTAACTCTGCAAAGACTTCCATTATACATGAGATTTGCGGAGTTTTCTAATTTCATTTCTGAATAATGGGAGTACTGTTGCAATCATTGCCATGTGTATGCTAAAGACACAGAGAATACAGCTTCAGAGAATTCTTCAGAACTAAAGAATGGAGCTTATTTTAAGTTTAATAGAGATGGTAGAAATTCTTACCGTAGAGATGCTGCACTGCTCATCTTCTTTTGCCCCTTTCATTACTATCACAGAAAGGAAGATGAAATTCAGTATACATGTTAATGCACACAATGCACCTTTCTCACTTTATTTCATTTTTGATAAACTCAAAATCAGAAGTGCACTTGTACAAGGAATGTAATTTGGTGCTAAAATAATCCCAATTCACACACTATAGAATAGGCAATATTTAAACACTTGCATAATGGATGCAATTTTTTTTATCAGTCATTTACAGTGAACATCAGCATCTCAAATGTCAGTCCTATTAAAGTAATTACAGGGGCTTGCATAAGTATTCACCCCTTAAATATATTCCACATCTTAAATTGTTCGCTTATGAAATATACTTATTTCATTACCTATATGCAACTAACATTCTGCATGGTCCCTGATCCAGTCCTTTATTGGCTTGTTGCCTGACTGTGTTCACCTGCTCTTTGTTTAGTTTGTCTATCTTTACTATGTTGTGACATTAGTCAAGTCAAGTCAAGTCAAGTTTATTTGTATAGCGCTTTTCACAACAGATATTGTCTCAAAGCAGCTTTACAGAAAACAGTGAAGGTGAATGGTGTGCGTTTGTCCCTGATGAGCAAGCCGTGGCGACAGTGGCAAGGAAAAACTCCCTTAGATGATATGAGGAAGAAACCTTGAGAGGAACCAGACTCAAAGGGGAACCCATCCTCATATGGGTGACATCAAAAGTTTGGTCATAAATCTTTCAACAATACAGAACAATTTGTGATCATCATAGATCCAGCATCAGCTTCTCCATGCCAGGGCCTTTAAACACTCGGCATCTACTTCTCCATGATCATCCATAGGTCCATAATCTTCACGAGGTGGGACGTGACTGGAGCTGGCCAAACCTCAGGATGCCTCGGGATGGGGAGAAAGCAATGGCCTTAGCAATGGTTTGTCAACTGTACACCAATCAGACATAACATTAAGGCCACCAATCAGGCAGAACATTATGACCACCTGCCTGGTTGTGTTATTTCTCAATTTGCTGACCATTAACAGCATTAACTTCTTCAGCTACAGAAGCTTATCTGCATCAATGATCCTCGGACGCCCATGACTCTGTCGCTGGTTCACCACTGTTCCTTCCTTGGACCACTATTGATACACACTGACCACTGCAGACCAGAAACAGCCCACAAAAGCTGCAGTTTTGGAGATGCTCTGACCCAGTCGTCTAGACATCTCAATTTGTTAAACTCGCTCAAATCCTTACGCTTGCCCATTTTTCCTGCTTTTAAAAAGCTTTGAGGACAAAATGTTCTTGTTGCCTAATAAAATTCCATCCATTAACAGGTGCCATGATGAAGAGATAATCAGTGTTATTCACTTCACCGCTCATATAATAATAATATAATGTGATAATTTTATGCCTGGTCGGCGTAACTGATCTGTGTTATTAGACCTTATTTTCCAAGTTTCATCCTTTTCATAAAGAACAAGCAAACATGCAGATCTCTAAAGAAGATCTGCATGTTTGTTTACAAATCTTTGCCCATATATTACATAGGTCATGAGCTTCCACTACATAACCCAAACTTTTGAAACAATGGTTCTATAAATACAAGAATTTCCATGTAGTGTCATGTAATCTTTAATCTACCAACTGGTCCATTTTTGGGAGGTAGGAGGAAACCAGAGAACCCAAGGGAATCCCTCTCTGGCATGAGAACATATGAAACTGTAGATATACAGTAACACGAGCTCAGGGTCGAACCAGGGGTCCCTGGCTGATTCAATACCGATCACGTCTTCTAGGCCAGTTTACTGATGGCCCATACGGCCAAAGGTATTTAGACAAAGACACAATTAAAAAAAAAAAAAAAAAAACAATGGAGATATGAGTGAAGTCTACACTTTCAGCATTAATTCAGTGAATGTCAGAAATTCATTTAGAAATGACACCCATTGTTATATAGCCCCGGTATTTTACCAAACTCAAACATAACTGAACACGCTAACAATCATTAATATTAAGATTTATATTTTAAATTATTGGTTGTAAATCCATTGCAAGTTAATTACTGCCTGAAATCAGAACATTGAAACCACCAAGTGCAGAATTTCCTGCCTTGAGATTCTTTGCCAGACTTTTACTGCAGCTTACAGTAACTGCATGTTTCCGCCTTCAGGAATAAAAAAAAAGCATTCTCACTTGGGTTGAGTCAGTGACTGATTTAAGAAAATTCAAGTTCTTTGCCTTGAAAAGCTCTTGCATTTCTTTCATTGGACTTTTTGGGTAATTATTATTAATCTATCCAGCGAAGTACTACCCTGTACTAACCTGTATAGCTTTATACACTTCATCATTCAATAAACACTAGTGACCCAGTTCCTTTGAAGGCCATACACATCCAAACCATAACACTGCCTCCATGTCTGACATTGTGGTATGTTTGGATCATGAGCCCTTCCTTACCTTCTTCAAATTCTTCTTTTCCTATAATTATGGTCCTCTGACCAGAGAATCATGTCCTGGAACAGAACAGACTATATTTGATGCTTTACATCTAATCCGGCCGTTCTGTTTGTAAGCGTTATCAGGTTTGCATCTTGAAGTAGAGCCTCTGTATATACATTCACAAGGATGTCTCTTAGTTGTGAACGTTGACATTGATAAGTCTACCTTCTTAAGTGCGTCAATGACTTGGCTAGATGGATTGTTTTGTTAGTTGTGGTCCACTTTCTTTATCTTGCATGGTCTTCTGTTCCTGGTGTTGCTGAGCTCATGAGTGCATTCCTTACTTTTAAGAACATACCCATTGTTGAGTAATTGTTGTTGGGGTTTTTTTTTTAATCTCCATGATCTGTTTGTTTTTGTCTTTCTTAGTAGAATGAAGGTCTTGACCTTTGTGCCATTTAGAATGCAGCACTTGGAATCAACTCGAGACACTTCTGAGCGTGCAAAAATGAAGGTAAGGTGATGTAATGTTTTTTGTTTTGTTTTTTTAAGAAAAACCCCTCCAATTAAAAACTTAAGTCATGGTGGTGATGCATTTAGGCAGCATTTAGGAAAACTGGGTGTCTGTATAAATACGTATACAGGACCTGGCTGGACATGTTGTACAAAACATCAACTCAGAAACAATGTATACTCAAAGTATCACACAGAAAGAAATAAACTTTGCACTTGTCAGATACACATGACACTGGCGCACAGATTGTCAAGGGGCCTTGGTCAGGGGCCCAACAGTGGCAACATACCAAACCGCCAACTTTCTGATCAGGAGCTCAGAGACTTAACCACAAACAAACCTGTCTTAAAAAACTCAACTACAAAACTAAAGCAGTGAAAGAGGATTTCAGTCCTCCATGATCAGGAAGTGTCAAGTGTAAGAGGACCCTCACCAATACAATGTTTCGGGGGTCAAAGTAAAGTCAAAGTAAAACATAAAGTCAAGCTAGAACTAAATCCACTACATTTGAGATGTTTAGGACTCACCCGGTGACCTTGGGATCTGTTTATTAAAATGTCAGCGACTGCAAACAACTTTGAGGCCATCAACTCGTCCACAGGATCGCTGTGTACACATACACATGCCAACACGCGCAAACAGGACACTATAAAAATAGACAAAAAAAACAATAGATGCTCCAAAATTGAATAAATCACTAGTATTGACATATAATTACACCTATAGTCCGCCAGATCAATTATAAAAATTTGTAAAAGGTTTACAGGAATTACTGAATTCGGCTCCAGACCCCCACCCTCCCTTTGTCAACACTATAAACCTGTCTGCTTGAATCAATGCACGCCGTAACCCCAACCCCAACCGTTTCAAGTAAATCCCTCCTTCTCATCAGCTATTGGTGAATATTATACAAAACAAGCTTTTTACTGGCTAATGCAGTGTCAGTTAAAAATGATACCCAATCATAGCGTAGAAGAACGGGTTTTCAGAATATAGATAGGGAAAAAAAAATCATTCGATTGGACAGATTCTGACCAACCAGAAACGAGCCCACCCCCCCATTCCGGAAGTTCATGAGCAGAGCTTCATACACGCTTTCCAAGGTGAGTGTGGAGCAAAATATAACGAAATGTAAAGAAAGTACTAAATTCATTGGTGATTTATTAAAACTTTTTTTAAAAACATTTATATGAAAGTTTATGACGATTGGAATTGTTTTTTAGTCATAAATACCGGGTTTAATGCTAAAGCTAGGTCAGAAGATAGCTTAGCATGCCTCACGAGCGACATTCTAATATAATATTTTGAATACATTAAGACTTAAAATTTTGAAAGAAGATACTGTACAGGTGAGAATATTATTTTAATACATTATACAACACAGGAAATCTACTCAATTAACTTGTATACCAGATAGATAGATAGATAGATAGATAGATAGATAACCATTGCACAGGGTACAACGAAATCAAGTCAGTCCTTATGGTGCATTAAATTTTAAAATAATAAACATGTAAACATAAGTGATCCGATAAAATACTAAGTTTAAATCATATTCAGGTGTTGCACATTTAAAGTCTTTAAACAGATAAACAATGGATATTGTCCAAAAGCAGCTTTACAGAAATAAATATGGGTAATAAAATATTAATTTATGTTAGTGCATATAAGTTTATTTCTAATGAGCAATCCAGTGGTGACTGTGGTGAGGAAAAACTACCCTAAAATGTAGGTATTTTGAATGTGCAATACTTTATTGAATAAATATTATTTACATTTATTATTTTATCGGATCACTTTTGTTTACATTTTCAATAATTTATCATATTTTATTTTTATGCACCATAAGGACTGACTTAATTTCGTTGTACCCTGCGCAATGACAATAAAGACAGTCAATTTAAAAAATAAATCGATCATGCACATTCATTAGTATTATTTATAGTAATTATCAACTTATTTCCAATTAAGCTTTGTGTCTTTGTCGCAAGTGCTGGAATAAATTAGGTAGACTGAGCTCATGTTTACATTGGTTTAAATGGGTATTTTCTTACTCTTAAGTTAAGAAATATTTAATTTTTTAATTTTTTTTAATTTTTTAATATTTAATTAATAGTTAATTTAAATTGCACAAAATTTGCTTTCATATTTTATTCTAGTCTTCTGCAGAGATATTCAACTAGAGAATTTGTTTTACATTCATGTTGACCATTTTATTTATGGCATGTCCACTAAAAATACAACGTTCCTTAACCAGAAGGTTATTTAAAAATTACTTATAAAGAGGATGTCACTTCGCTCATGTTGTAGTAACGTTTTAAGTTGACTAGTTAAAAATCTAAATTGTGAATCGGTAAAAAAAAAAATTGTAAATAAATAATTCTTTTTGCCATATCGCTCGGCCGTAGCTGAGACTGTCAAGGCTTTTTTAATCCCAACCATACACACAGTGAAACAAAACAACAATCCCCCCCAGGAACATATAACATATTCAACATAAACTATAAAAAAGGAACACAAAACTTCTATTTTTATTTGTCACATACACATTCATACAGAGTACGACATGCAGTAAAATGTTTTATGACTGTCCAACATTTAAACATAAAATTAGAAATAGAATACAAGTTTAAAATAAATAAATAAAGTATAAGGGGAAAAAAAGAAACCCACCCATTAGGGTTGCACAAGCCAGTGCACTCTTACTGCCAGTCCCAAGCCCGGCTAAATGGGGAGGGTTGTGTTAGGAAAGGCATCCAGGTTAAAACATGTGGCAAATCAAATATGCGGATCACGAAAGAGAAATTCATACCGGATCGGTCGAGGCCCGGGTTACCAACGACCGCCACAGGTATTGTTAACCAACAGGGTACCAGTGGAAATTGGGCTACTGTTGGCCGAAGGAGAGGAGGAAGATGATATGATGGAGAGGAGAAAGGTAGATATGTTGTGTGTTCAGGAGAACAACTGGAAAGGAAATAAGGCCAGGAACATTGGAGGTGTTTAAACTGTTCTATCATGGTGTGGATGGAAAGAGAAATGGTGTGGGTGTGATTCTGAAGGAAGAGTACAGTAAGAGTGTAAAGGAGGTGAAGAGAGTTTCTGAAAGGGTGATGAACGTGAAGCTGGAATTTGAAGGGGCGATGATGAATGTCATCAGTGCTTCACAATGCTCCACAAGTGGGCTGTGAGATGGAGGAGAAGGAGAAATTCTGGACTGAGTTGGATGAAATGGCCTTAAGGAGAGGAATGTGGAAGGGCAGATGGTGGTAGATTAAAGAAGGATGATAATAGGGTGACATATAAGAGTGGAGGAAGGTGCATACAGGTAGACTATGTTCCATGTGGGAGATGCAACCTGAAGGAGATTGGAGACTGTAAGGTGTTGGCAGGGGACAGTGTAGCTAGACAGCATGGTGGTCTGTAGGATGGTTTTGGAGTTGAAGAAGAAGTGGAGGAGAGTGAGGACTGAAAGAAGAATAAGATGGTGGAAACTAAAGGAGGAAGACTGTAG
The DNA here is from genome assembly GCF_946808225.1 of Silurus aristotelis. Lineage (NCBI taxonomy): Eukaryota > Metazoa > Chordata > Actinopteri > Siluriformes > Siluridae > Silurus > Silurus aristotelis. The sequence goes on from NC_139596.1 coordinate 6,680,596, forward strand.
TATGAGATTCAGGGAAGAGGTCAGACAGGGGCTCGGTGGTGGTGAAGAGGTGCTGGATGATTGGGCAACTACTGCAGGAGTGTTGAGGGAGGCAGCTAGAAAGGTACTTGGTGTGACATCTGGAAATAGAAATGAAGACAAAGAGATGTGGTGGTGGAATGAGGAAGTGCAGGAAAGCATAAGGAGAAAGAGGTTGGTGAAGAGGGATGTGGCGAAAGCCAAGGAAAAGGCATATGAGGAGCTGTATGAGAAGTTGGACACTAAGGAAAGAGAAAAGGATTTATACCGATTGGCCAGGCAAAAGGACCGAGCTGGGAAGGATGTGCTGCAAGTTAGAGCAATAAAGGATGGAGATGGAAGTATTTAGTATTGTAAGAGGAAGTCAGGTGTGTCAGAGAAGTATGTGTGGGTGGTGCAAGACATGTATGAGGACAGTGTGACAGCAGTGAAATGAGCAGTAGGAACAACAGACTGGTTCAAGGTGGAGATGGGACTGCATCAAGGATTGGCTCTGAGCCCTTTCCTGTTTGCAGTGGTGATGGACAGGTTGACGGACAAGGTCAGACAGGAGTCTCCGTGGACTATGATGTTTGCCGGTGATATGATTTGTGGTGAGAGTAGGGAGCAGGTTGAGAAGAGCCTGGAGAAGTGTAGGTCCATGATGGAGAGAAGGGGATTGAAAGTCAGTAGGAGTAAGACAGAGTACATGTGTGTGAATGAGAGGGAGGGCAGTGGTGCGGTTGCAGGGAGAAGAGGTGGAGAAGGTGGAGGTGTTCAGGTACCTGGGGGGTCAACAGTGCAAAGTAATGAAGTATCTGCAAGAATGAAAGGGAAAGTTTATAGGACTGTGGTGAGACCTGCGATGTTGTATGGTTTGGAGACAGTGGCATTGAGTAAAAGACAGGAGGCCGAGCTGGAGGTAGCAGAGCTGAAGATGTTGAGATTTTCGTCGGGAGTGATGAGGATGGACAGGATTAGAAATAAGTTTATTAGAAGGACAGCGCATGTAGGACGTTTTGGTGACAAGGTGAGGGAGGCGAGATTGAGATGGTTTGGACATGTGCAGAGGTGGGACATGAGTTATATTGGTAGGAGAATGCTGAGGATGGAGCCACCAGGAAGGAGGAAAAGGAAAGACCAAGGAGAAGGTTTATGGATGTGGTGAGAGAAGACATGCAGGTAGTTGGTTTGAAAGGGGCAGATGTAGAGGACAGGGTGGTATGAAGACGGATGATCCGCTGTGGCGACCCCTAATGGGAGAAGCCGAAAGAAGAAGAATAGAAGGAACCTAAAGCAATATAATGCGTATTACATTTTAAGGATAAAATCTTTAAACATTTAACATTTTATTGCAGAATTATATTAATGAGGTTTTTAAATTAACTTGTTTTAGTTTACAAATGCAAGTCATCTAGAAACTAGTTTTTGGTTCTGAACAATGAAAAGTGTTATAAACATTAATGGGGGTGTATAAAGGTGCTGTTTAAATCTATTCATACAGCACCTTTATACACCCCCATTAATGTTTATAACACTTTTCATATTGTGTGAATTTGGCTTAAGCATATTCATGGGACTTTAGTCCAGATCAATATGGCTTCTATAAGAGCAGGTTTAACCCTATCATTTATGTGATTTGTCCTGAATCCTAGGTGAACTGAGTTGAAGATACAGAATGGGGCTGCTTTCAGCCCTGACTCGAGGACTGGTCAGGGGAGCGGACCGCACAGCCGAGTTCACCAGCAAACGCGGCCCGCGGACCTTCTACAAAAGCCGAGGAGCCATGCCGACCGGAGTGGTCACCTCCAGCAGGAAGTTCATCCCTGTCCGGGAAATGATCCCAGAGTTCGTGGTGCCCAATCTGGAAGGCTTCAAGCTGAAAGCGTACGTGTCGTACAAGAGCCCAGCTGGTACAGAGCAGCCCATCACCACAGAGAGCCTCTTCAACCAGGCAGTGGCGCCGCACATCCAGAGAGACTTTGAAAACGGCACGTTCGACCCACAGCAGCTGGAAAAATACGGCTTAGAGAAGACACAGGAGGGGAAGCTGTTCAAATTATACGCCAAAAACTTTGTACGTTAAATGTGACAAATGGACTGCGAAGGGGGAAAAAAAATTTAGGATTTAGTTTTTGTTAAGAAGGCATTGTGTGTAATATAAATAAAAATTTACCTCTAAATACAGATCCTATTAGATATTTCTGCTTTCAGTCCCAAAAAAGCCACAAATTGTGTGTTGAACACAGTGTAATGATAGTGAACTGACAGGTAAATCGAGGCAGGTAGTATAAAACTAAAATAGCTCTTTTAGGATGTCCCAGGTGTGAAGAGATTTTTTTTTATTGACTAAAAATGAAACGGGTGAGCAAGAATGCAACAATCGGAGAAAATCTCAGTTGTCATAATGTCAGTCAAAAACTGACGCACAACCAAAAAGACTCATCCGAAGTTTTACATCAATCCATGACACGTTCAGATCAGTGTTCTAATGGTAGCTAACAGCAAACAAAGACAACTTACTGCTCCAATTTTCTTCATCATAATAAAAACATAACTTTTTCCTTTATAACGAAGTTTCTCTTCTGTCCGTCCAAGTCGTTTCCACGTTTTCCCTGAGAGTTGAAGACTAAATGCATCATCAGGTTCGTTGTAGGAGAAGCGACACTGGATAAAAGTGTCTGAAATCTTCTGAAAGACTGCAGATTTTAGTGTAGGATTTTAGGAATTTTAAGTTTTCTGCATTTTATTCAATAATACTCCATCACAATGCAATTTCTAGTCACCAGCTCGCTAATAAAGTCAACCTTCTGAGTTCACTTGAATAAACAAGAAACACTTTGGCTCTAATAAATGGCTCGGATGTTATTGTACATAATTAAAGAGATTCTCTGGAAAATAAAATCGCCTGTAGTTTAGAAAATAGTTACTAAGTGCCACTGTACACATACTGAGGCTAGTTTGGTCATGAAGCACTTTCAGGTGATAAACAGTAGCTCTGAATAAAGAGTCTCCTGTTTAAATCAGGAGAATGAGGAAAAGGTGCAATAGCAGGGGGAGGGAAGTATTTTTGTAGAGGATGAAACTTCAGGCCTGATTTGTAAATCCGGCATAAAGAGCAACAGTTACAGTAACTCTGACATCCAGCTGAGAATATCAAACAGCTCTTTTGGTTAAAAAAAAACAGCTGTAATAAAAAGTGGAAGGCAAATACACACCACATAGTCAATATAACTAACAGAAAAAAGAAATCACAGATAAGAAAAATGTATAAGTGTAATTTATTGGTATCTGTATGTGTTTCTGTGCATAGCTGATCCAACAGTAGGAAATTATTACATATGAAGGAAATGCCTGGAAGATCTCAAACCCCATGTGAAAGGGACACACAGGATGTTAATTAGCTGTAGTCTCTCTTAGGTCTCAGGATACCCTGTTTATTCTCAAAAGATCTCAGATTTGCTTTTCTTTTCGTTCTGTGTCCGTTCAAAGAGAACAGTCAGATTGAGAGACTAGGCCCGGTCTCTCCCGATTGTGTCTCAGTTTTCGGTCTCCAGTCCCATCTCCACACGTGCAGCATGTGGTCGTAGAAAGAGCAGGACGCCAGCAGACAGGATAAAGAGGCCGAGTTGTCTGCGACATCAGGGACAGGAGCTGGAGCCGAGACAGCAGTGGCGTGATCGGGGACGTAACGTCCGTACTCGTCCTCCAGCGAGGTGTCAAAGCTGGCAGTCGGGGATTCATACTGGATCCTGAGGTGACCTTTGGGCTCCTCGAGGGTGATGCTGGCTGGTGTTGCTTCTGGAGGAGGGGAGGAGGGCGGAGGGCCGGTCAGGGGAAGCCGTGACCAGTCGGCTCCGTATGCTAACGAGTTGTGAAGGATGTAAGACGCCAGGATGGGGCACGGGCCTCCGTTTCCATCTGTTTAAGCAAACATGGAGAGCTAAGTGCAAAGTATAGCTGGGATGGAAATAAAACTGACGTTTTCTGCTGGCAGTAGAATTTAGTTGTTTCTCCTTGCCTATTAAGGATTTGCCTTTTAGGATTCTTAAAGAAGTGTAGGTATAGTGTCCGGCGACGGCGATAAAAACCAGTGAAAAAAACACACACACTCTAGCACCGAGACAACTGCACTCTGTCAACCGCTGACGAGAGTAAGGCATCTTACAATGCAGGAGATGCGTACATCCTCGCAGCGTCCCGAAGTATCGCACAAAAATAAAAATGGCACGTGAAATTTTGTATATTAAGTCGAACCCCTGTAACTCAGGGACTACCAGTATCCAGAGTGACTCATCTTTTTTTTTACAACTGCCCAGGTGAAGGTTAACCTTTTTTCAAGTCAAGTCAAGTTTATTTCTATAGCGCTTTTCACAACAGACATTGTCTCAAAGCAGCTTTACAGAAATCAACAGTTAAGGTGAATGGTGTGTATTTATCCCTGATGAGCAGCCATGGCGACTGTGGCAAGGATGTTATGAGGAAGGAACCTTGAGAGGAACCAGACTCAAAAGGGGAACCCATCCTCATTTGGGTGACATCAAGAGTTTGATCATAAATCTTTCAACAATACAGAACACTGGAGAGTGAGAACTAACATGAGTAATGGAGTATAAGATTATAAGTAAATGTTAACTTTTTTATCCATTTAAAGCTGTAAAGCTAGTGGTTTTAGTTAGTAGAAAACAAAGTGCAGTTTTTATGCCCTTTCCTTAAGCTTCCTATAAGACCACCCACATCTTGTCGTCAGGTCCCTGTGTGGAATCCCAGTCCTAAAGCACTGTGATTATGGGTCTAAAAATCACACGACAAATCAAACACGAAGCAAAAATTACGCTACAGAACAACTTGTTTAAAGTGATTACTAAAAAGCTTTTAAGGGAACATTAATTCAAGGTATTTTTCACTCGATTAGTTTGTAGAATAGAAACTTTTCACTGTGATTAGTTCAAACTATTCTGATTGAGCGAGTGGGAAATTTTTCAGGAACTAAGACACACTTCATACATACCCGTGGCTTGCTGGCAGTGAAGAACGTGAAAGTCGTTGTGCATGCACGCAGCTAACAGCAGGTGTTCGTGAACAGGGTGCCATTTCAGTCTCCAGACTCCTCCACCCGCTGGGGTTTCACTGAGAGGCTGCCGCATATTCCTCTCATCCCATAATAGCACGTTTTCATCATAACTGAAGCGACACACACAAAAAAAGGGAATAAAATAACACTATTCAGCAATGTGTACGGTGTTCATTCTTCACATATGTAATGTTGTAATTGGAGGTGCTTTACCTGCCTGTGGCTAAGATGTGCTCGCGGTGAGGGTTGCTGTGTATGCTACACACTCCCATCGTGTGCCTATGTGCATGAAAAACAGAAATGCTAGGACTTCAGTCGAGGTAAATGACAGTTAGATCATTAGTATGTGCGGTAAAACGCATGCAGGTGTCACCTTTTGCTGGTGAATGTGGGGGAAGAAGGAGCCATCCTCAGATCCCAGCCCTTAAGTTTGCAGTCATCACCACCTATGACATCAAACAGTAAAGAAAATATTTTTCTTTAAAAACCTGAATTATATTTATTGTTAAATCCATATTATGCATAATTTTAATCATCAATAATTTAAAAAAAAATCACAGTGGCATTTCAACCTCGGGTCTGTCGACGAGGTGGTATTAAAAAAGGCCCGAGACTAGTTTTGTAACAAGCCAACAGAGCACAAAGCTGCGCGCACATTCACATGGAGCACCGACCTTCATAAGTCAGAGTGCCAAAAAGACATAGTCCTGTGTACATCAGGAGCTGTGCAACTGGTGATGTTCTGATCACGTGCTTTACCCGGTCTGCAATTTCATTATGGCATTTCTCGACAGATTTGGCTCTGGTGGATTTCGCCCTCTTCCCAAAGATGGAGATCCAGCTCAAAGACCGCGGTTTGGAGCGTGACTAGCAAAAGTTGCATGACAGGTTGCTTCGATAGGAAGACTTCCAGACACATTGCAAAAGAAGAACACTGGGAGTGCTGTATTGCTATGCAAGGGGACTATTTTGTAGGTGATAGTGTGTAAACAACAAATAATTAAATTATTCCTGTAAACCAATGCTAATCTCAAAGCTTTTTCAAACCACCTCATATAACTGGGAATGAGGGTGTGTCCATTAAGAGGTGAGGTGTATCTAATTTGCATATTCATATAGTCTGATAATCTTGAAGCGCATGTAGAAGCACCTGTGCCTTTGCTGTTGTTAACAGAATAATGTCAATGTAAAAAGGTCTTTAAAACTAGTTTATATTTATGATGTACAGTGCATCTGGAAAGTATTTACAGCGCTTCACTTTTTCTGAATTTTGTTATTTTTCAGCCTTATTCCAAAATAGATTCAATTCATAGTTTTGGGAAAAAAAAAATACAATGACAACATGAAAGAAGTTTGTTTACAATATTTGCAAATTAAATAAATGTACAAAAATAAAAAAAGATAAAAAAACACGTACATAAGTATTCACGGGCTTTGCCATGACACTCAAAATTGAGCTCAGGTGCATCCTGTTTCCACTGATCATCCTTGAGATGTTTCTACAACTTGACCACAGTCCACCTGTGGTAAATTCAGTTGACTGGACATGATTTGAAAGTCTATATGAGGTCCAACATTTAACAGTGCATTTCAGAGCACAAACCAAGCCAAGTCCAAGGAATTGTTTGTAGACCTCAGAAACAGGATTGTATCAAGGCACAGATCTGAGGAAGGGTAAAGGAAAATTTCTGCAGCATTGAAGCTCCCAAAAATGAAAGAAGTTTGGAACCACCAGGACTCTTACTAGAGCAGAGCTGCCAGGCCAAACTGAGCGATCGGGGGAGAAGGGCCTTAGTCAGGGAGGTGACCAAGAACCCGATGGTCACTCTGAAAGAGCTCCAGCGTTCTCTGTGGAGAGAGGAGAACCTTCCAGAAGAACAACTATCTCTGCAGCACTCCACTAATCAGTTCTGTATGGTAAAGTGGCCAGACAGAAGCCACTCCTTAGTAAAAGTCACATGACGGCACACCTGGAGTTTACCAAAAGGCACCTGAAGGACTCTCAGACCAAGAGAAGACTAAATTCTTTGGCCTGAATGCGAAGCTTCATGCCTGGAGGAATCTAGTTACCGCTCATTACCTGGCCAATACCATCCCTACAGTGAAGCATGGTGGTGTGGGGGTGTTTTTCAGCAGCAGGAACTGGGAGACTAGTCAAGATCGAGGGAAAGATGAATGCAGATGAATCTACAGAGACATCCCTAATGAAAACCTGCTCCAGAGCGCTCTGGACCTCAGACTGGGGTGACTGTTCATCTACCAACAGGACAACGGGACGACTCTGTGAATGTCCTTGAGTGGGCCAGTCAGACCCCAGACTTGAACATCTCTGGAGAGATTTGAAAATGGCTGAGAGGTTCTGCAAAGAAGAATGGAAGAAACTGCCCAAAAACTCTGTGGAGCTTGTAGCATCACTCAAAAAGACTTGAGGCTGTAATTGGTGTGGGGTTTTTGTTTGTAAAATTTTGAGGAAAATAATGAATTTAATCCCTTTTGGAATAAGGCTGTAACATACAGTGTAGAAACAGTGAAGCGCTGTGAACAATTTCTGGATGTAGACTGTAGAGGGAAAATTGATCTCATGAAAAAAGGAAAATTCAAGTCTCATGTGTAACCTGAATAAACCAGCTGGGTGTCCCAGTAACTGAAAGCCGAAATCCAGGCCTCAAAGTCATGAGCTTTCCACTGTGCCACGGCGCTGAGGTTATCTTCAGCCAGAGACAATACCGTGAGAGAGCCGGTCGAGTCGCTGGTCACCACCCGGGGGTCAGTGCTGTAAAACACAGCAACATCTTTAAACCCGTTATAATGTGTGCGTGTGAGTGTGCGCATATGTGTGTGTGTGTGTGTGTATAAAAGGTGTAGCTTTAAAGGAGCAGAAACTCCTACCTGTCACCTCTCCCTGTTGACCAGTCGAGTGACAAAGCTAATCTGTTAGGACCCAGTTCAGTGCTTGAGACGTGGTCCAGCAGACACCTGCCGTCCTACTCAACAGTGATGTCAGATATGCAAAGGTGTGGGGAAAACAGTAATCAGAGCAATATTTCTCACATCAAGTCTCTCGAAAAGCACACACAAAAGCGACCATCGTTATCAACAAGAGCTGGTGACGTGCAATACCAACCTCTGTTGTCTAGACATGGGCAAGTACTGAATGACTTGGTGCAATGGTTCGGTACATGCGTCAGTTTTAACATTTCAGTACAGTTAGAGGGAAGAAATGCAAAACATTAAATTGCTTGTCGTTTTCAAATGCCTGCTTGGTTAAATTATACGTAAAATAATATTCTATAATATAAAAATTTAATATATAAAAATAAAATAAGTCAAGTTAACGCAATACAATTTTATTTCACTGATTAAATTGACATTAAATTGATTCAATAAAATAAATAAATGAAAAAAACTAAATAGTTTACATTTGTTAGACCCTATTTGGGTAATATAGATGCATATATGAGTGTGTGCGTTACATTTAATATGTAATTTTCTTAAGATATGTTTTACTTATTACAGCAACTAACATTTTCATTCCTTCCATCCTTCAATCATTTACTCCCTCGATATGTGGAATTAGCAGGATTTTCTACTTTTAAGAGAAATTCTTAAAACGGAAAATAAAACGCTAAAGAATCCAAATACATAGACTCTCGTAAAAAACGGAAGTAGCAGCGATTTGCGTATGCGCAAAACAAAATCGGAGTTTTACAAGGCACAAATCGTGTTTCTTTTTTATACCATTGGCATTGTTGTGTATGTTTTTTTTAAGTTTAATAATAATAAATAAATAAATAGAAAATACAAACAAACAAATGTGCGCTAAAAGTGCAAGGCGGAGACTAAACAAACTTGCGGTCTTGACGCTTTATACGCTCCTGAGGGAAGCGTCGTCCCGGAACGGTTCAGTAAGAATTCGTGTACTGTTACACCCCTAGTATCTACCAATCTATATTGAAGTGCAAGTCTGCAATGATCAAAAATTACCTTTAGTAAGAACACCTAATGGTGACGTGGTACATTAACTGGCAGCGACAAAATCACAGTGTGTGTGTGTGTGTGTGTGTGTGTGAACGTGGCATAACAATATACACAAATGATGTATTACGTCTGACCTTTGTGTCTCTGAGTGCATGCAGTTGGATTTCTCCGCATGCTGTGGCCATTCCCAGCAGTGGGCGCCCATACATCTCGGTATGACACCTGAGAAAGAAGCGTGAATAATAACAATGCAAGGATCTGTTTTATTTTTCAAGAATTACACTTTCAGATGTACAACTTCCCTGAAAATTTTGCTAATCGTTTGTACTGATCGATTGCATTATGAGTAAATGGAATCTGCATGGCAATTTCCATCATCTTCCTTTAGACCGAGGCAATTAAAGTACCTGGAAGTACCAAACTAACTAAACAGATTACAGAGACAGGGACAAAACCATCATCATCACCCCTTTTGTAAATTATCTGAATCTGTATACTGGGAAATGTATCATTGCTCAGCACTACCTCAATACTTTCTAGTAGTTTTGAAACATGTCATCCGAACAGAGCCATTTCACAGACAAAAGAAAACAGGCGTGGACCTACATCAGAGCCCTGAGGAAATCCTGTAGTAAAATAGCTGCGTTGAAAACAATACACGTTCAGCCAGTTTACCAAACACAGCACTAACAGCAGACCTTCCGATCTAATAATATGTAAATTCTTCACAATAAACAGAATTACGCTTCAGTGTGTGCAGTATTGGTAATACAATGGATATGAGCGTGATTAGATTGTAATCAGATAGGAAAATTTGCAATCCAACCACATCAGCAATGAAACAGAGCTGTGCTGAAACAATCTGTACAGACACCGACCAGATTTAAAGGTCTAACCTTTCTTGCGCAAGTAAAATTGTACTGCCTAGAAAACCTTCGGGCCTTGTTTTGGTTTGGATGAACCTTGTATAAACACTGGTTGTGGAGCTTAGCAAGAACATAGCAGGACTGAGGGACTGAGGGAATTATAAAAGACCAGATCTTAAAAAGTGTAAAAAAAAATAAAAAAAAGAAACAATAATCTGACCTAGTGCACCTTTAAATCTATTATTAAATTCTTATGATAGACATTAAATGCCTTAAGAGATTTTTGCCTTTTTTTGAGACGGAGCCTGATAAAAAAAAAAAAAAAAAAAAGTCTTCTGATATGAAAAAAAAATGCTCTATAAATGATTACCGTAATTTCCGGACTATTAAGCGCACCCAAATATAAGCCTGAATTTGACAAAGATTTGTATTTTGAACATAAATACGCTGCACCTGTCTATAAGCCGCAGGTTTCTACACTGAAACTAATGAACTTTACACAGGCTTTAATGAAAGACAGTGCCTGTTACACGGCTTGTATCTAAACAGTAGCCTACCAAGAAAGTCATTGTTCACTGTCTTCCTCCTTCCTTTCACAACTATTTCTCTCGGCAGTTTATCTTTTGGCATCGTCGTGCGTTTAAAAATCATCGGTGAAGCTTTTCTCCCGATGCCGTGCAGCTCAGAACACAGGTGAAGTGCGTTTTTTCATGCCCGGTTGTTTTTTTAGCGTGATGAATGATTCGCATTTCCTGTAGACAGTCCGAGTGAGCGGCAGGTCAAACGTCAGAGGAACATCATCCATATTTATGATGTGGTGCGGCCCGATTCAGTGGGAGCGCATCTGATTTAATATAAAGAGTTTTATTGGTTCACCTGAACCCGTTCTGCAATTTCATTAGTCTAATGTTATGGGGTTTAGTTTTTTGGCTTGAAGTTTGTGAAACCGGGAAAAACCCAGGAAAAATCCATAAATTAGCCGCTTCGTTGTTTAAGCCGTGGGGTTTAAAACGTGGGGGAAAAGTAGCGGCTTATAGTCCGGAAAATATGGTAGGTTATATATGTAGATGGATATAGCTATTCATTGCCATGGCATGAAGCTGCTCTTGATTTCTCCCCCAAATAAATTTTTTCAAATGGCATATTTTCCCTTAAATGTTCTCTCTTCTTCATAATGTGGCATAATATGCTGAATCAAAAGTCACCATGGGCCAATTTTGGCATCTCTGGTGTAAATGAAAAGAACTACTGTATACTGGAGATAACGAGACTATAATTTGCACTTAAAGAATTACCTCTTACTGAGAGATGCACAACATAAAGGCATATTTCAGATTAGAAAGATTTAGTAGAAAATGTCATTAAGCGATCATCATAAAGCACTAAATGGTCTCATGCCACAGTATCTGAGCAACTCAAGCACTATGAGGATGCATTTGGATATAAACAGTCTGCTGCAATGGCTTCGGATTTCAGTTCGCAAGAACACTTCTGCATTTAAGGACCCATGACTGAACAGCAGACCTCGACAATGATGGAACTGTAATAAATGGACATTCGGTGCCACCCAGATTAGGAATTGTTCCCTTTTAATTCTGGTTCCTCCTTAGGTTTCTTCCTAATGCAGTCTCAGGGAGTTTTTCTTTTCCACAAACACCATTGGCTTTCTCATTAGGGAACTTGTATGAGTTAAACCAGATAGGCATTAACTTATAAATCAATGCTTTAGAACATCTTTATGTTTGTAAAGTAGTTGTGGGACCAGTGTTGGACAGTGATGAAGTAAATGTAATGTTACTGTACTTAAGTAGCTTTTTTACACATCTGTACTTTACTGGAGTATTTTCATTTGGGGAGACTTTTACTCTATCTTCTACATTTCAAAGTCAAATATCTTACTACATTTTGCGAAATAATCGTTCTTTTCTTTTTTATTATTATTGATGAGGATAAAAATGTAACTGCTCAATCTACTTAGCAAGAACTTACAGTTCAGCATCAGTTCAACAGCAAGCAGGACATTCTGGGAGGATTAAATAAAGGAAGAATCTCCTGACTCGAACTCGCCACAACACCCGTGCTCTTATTTGCACGATTGTGGGGTTTTTTTTCTTTTATTTTTTCAAATAGTTGAAAATAAGGTTTTGGGCTTCTGATCATTTTAATGGATATCAACCAGTGTTCGACTCATGATCATCATTCTATTAATAGAATTAGAGTCATAACCTGAGTTGATTGAGCAATGAGTTTTGTGACAAAAGTGATCATAGGAACATTATAGCTATAATAAATCATAGCATATACTTGGATACTCAAGTACATTTGAAGACTTTTGTACTTTTACTCAATTGACAGTTTAAAAGAGGACTTTTACTTTTACTGGAGTCATATTTCACCTACTGTATCCCTACTTTAACTTTAGTGCATGGTTTGTGTACTTGTGTGAGGTCACTGCTTGGGATAATGTTCATTGTTAAAAGCGCATTACAAACACAACTGAAGTGATCATGTAAGGGGGTTTCTCATAAGAACATCCATCACACACACATACCATTTCAGATCTAGTATAGCTGGAGTGTCAGTGCGCTGTATCTCGGTCAGTGGAGGAATAAAAGACTGTTGCTGATCAAACTGGAAAAGGTAGAGTCGACCGATCCTGCTGGGATTCTGTAAACACAAGCCGAGCATTAAGGAGGAACACCAGGTTGAGCACCAGCTTACTTTTTTTTATTTCCCAGCTCACCTTCTCGTCGTCTTTCTGAAGCTGGTAAGTGCCACAAGCTAGAATGTGGGCGTACTGAGGCAGGGGACACCACTCCACAGTGTCCGCGCTCAACTCCGTGTCAAACACCTGCAAGCTGCGGGTTCGAGAGGAACCCATCTCACCATGTTCTCATGCTCCAACAAGACACTCGCTCGCTGAACGCCTCCACGCTGTACTACGCATGCGCACTAAACTGGAGCGGTGGTGGAGCACGTAGTGCTGTGGGATTGTTATACTAGAAAATTGAAATAATAACACAAATGTAATTGGTCAGAAGGGATGCACAATATCTCTCAATCTCTAACTTTAACATCAATTTCAATAATGTTAAATAAAAAAAATAAAAAATAAATAGCAGTAGTACTAAACAGGCAACGTTTTCCTTTGCATGGAAACAGATCCCTTCAACTTCCGGTTCATAAAAGTTTACGTCTGCAGAAAAATTATTATTTATTATTAATTGGATACCAATAATTGGTTATAAAAATTGGTTTATTTATTATTGCCATCGGAATTTCTGTTTATTTTTGCGTATTTGCGTTTTTTTAACATGACCGACAAAATGGACTTCTACTACTTAATGTACTGGGTCACGTGACTGCCCCATGTATATATGTTGTGCCTGTAGGAATAACAATGCGTGTTTTATTTATTGCTGTGTATCCGCTCTAGTGCTGCTGCTTGACCATGGATCAGAGTGTTTCTCAATCCAAGAGCGTCCTTTGCACGTTGACAGATAAGAAAGATCAGACCAAATATGTCTGTTTTACACAAAAGAAGTGTGCAGGGATTATCATTGGGTGAGTTGAGAATGCAGTACAGAGGATGGATTGTCTCAAACGTGTGTTTATTCACTACATGTGGTGGGATTTCTTCCTTAGATTGAGCAATGGTGAAGCTGTTTGGAAAGCTGATCTTTCAGAGGAAACCCTCTTACAGCTTGTAAGTTCCTTAAAATTGGGGCTCAACCTTCTTGTTGCCAGAGACCTCTTTTAGTAGCAAATACAGATGTTTGATTACTGCACAGCTGTGTACCTTTTTTATTTTTAACCTGGATAGGCTTTTGATAAAAACCTATTTCAGTGATGTGAGCGATTTCATAGACCTGTTATAGCTAAATATTAATCATAAAATAGCACATGTTCATTAACACAGATCCATGATTTTACATCATGTGACCCTAAGGGTTCCTGGACCATCATGGCTCTTGACTCATTATATTAAAAAAAGATTTATTATTATAATTTATTTTTTTCAGAAGAAGAAATTGTCATTGAAATCAACAGAAGACTATGCCCTGAAAGTAAAGTACGATTGTTTACTTAATTAAAACAAACCTAACAGATGTATGATGAGTGCTAATAGGATTAATGAGCAATTGTATTTTTCTTAGACGCGCATGCAGGAGCGGCAGTGCGTTTGTTTCACTGCAGGAAGATAACGCTATGCTTCACCTTGGCTCTGAGGCTGCAGAATTCAGTGTGTCCTTCTCAAAGCTTACAGATCATGAGGGAAGGACCGAGCTCAAAGATCTGCTTTTTAAGATGGCGGACAGTCTAATGCAACAGGACGATACGGGTATATTAATCCTATCCGTCACGTTTTATCTTCAAAGCATGCACCTTGTCCTTTAACCTATTTTGGATAAAAAATACTGTAGACTTTATTTACCAAGTGTAGAATATCTAATATTTGGAAATTTCCAAGAGCTGTTCGAAATACAATATATTACCTATAATTTTTGATAAAACACCAGAAATTGGCAGATCATGCAGATATCTTGTCTATAGTCAGTCATATCACTTATTCGTATCTAAAATTGAGGGGTTTTTTTTGTTTGTTTTACTTTGATAGGAGACATCTCTTCATCCAGCCCTGTTAAGACCCCACAAAAGAGGAACTTGGGTATGTACAAGTGCCATCCTGCACCGTTTCTTATATACACTATTTGGATAAAAGCTTTGTGGACACAGATTTGTATGTGCTTCTTGAAAATCCCATTCCACATTTAGTCTCAACTTACTGTATAAAAACCTCCACTCTTTTATGGGACGATGTGCCACTTGATTTTAAAGGGCGGTAGTGGAGATTTGTGCTCATTTATTAGCCACAAAGGGGTACTGATGTAGGGTGAGGAGGCCTGGGCTGCAGTCAGCATTTCTCCACAGGTGTTCAATAGGGTTGTGAGGTCAGAGCCTCTATAGCAGGCCACTTAAGATCTTCCACTCCAACTCATATAAACCATATCTTCGTAGAGCTTTTGTATACAGGAGCATTGTCATGCTGGAACAGGTTTGGGTCTCCTAGTTCAAGTAAATAGAAAATTTCTTGCTATTGTATCCATATACGTCCTATACAATTGTGTGCTTTCAGTTTTGAGGTAAAAGTTTGGGGATGAACCACATACGGCTGGGAAAGTCAGGTGTCCCAATACTTTTGTCTGTATAGTGTATGTAACGTGGGATAGTGAACTAATTTTGTGAATAATGGTGGCTTTGTTTGTTTAGGATTCGAACCCAGGAGACAGCCAACCGGTCCAAATATAGCAGTAAAGAAACGCCTTCCAGGGGATTCGCTCATCAACCCCGGAACAAAAAAGTGACTGACTTTAACCAATTCACATAAACACGTGTTTAGAGTCTGCATTAAAAAACAAAACAAAAGGATGTATATTTCTTTGCCAAGCTCTTGGTAAAGGTTCTAAGATTACAGAGAGTTTGTAGAGTTTTGCATGGAATCATTTGGTAAAAAAAAATAAATAATCAGTGATTTTAAATTAGATTCTGATCCTCACTTCCTGTTTGGAGTTTATTTGTAAAATCGATTTTCAGGTTCTAATCCAAATGCTTTGTTTATTTAAAAAAAGGTCTCACAATACTGTGAACAAAATTTTGTGAGTGGACAGAATTTGGGGGATGTTTCCATCTGTTCAGCACATTTTTTTTGCTAAGATTTTACTTCCTGATTGGTGACTTAATTGTCAAACTTGTTTGCACTTTATGGATAAACCATAAAAAAGTGAGTTGGTTGTTTTCCCAATGCTGTCCCCTAAATATAAAAGTGTGTGTGGTTGGGGGTCTAGTTTTGATCAAAGTCGACTTCTTAAATACATTACCCCAAAGGGAACACTCAAGAAATAGAGAAAGATGATTGAGGTTTTGATGTGAAGTGCATCGAAAGGTATGAGTAGTTTAAGCTACTCGGAGCTACTAGTGTTAACTAGTGGTAAATGTAGGGATCTTCTTCTACATACACACACAGTTGCCTGTTCAAGTACTTGTTGCCATAGTAACTTTTAATCAGTGAGCGGCGCTGTTTTACACTTTCAACAACAGACCAGGAGACAGGCCACACGTTCTCCACTGTCTTCACTGCTATTGATCGTTGCTGCACCAATTCTTTGTATTGTCTTTAAAACTAATAATTATAGTATTGGCACATAGTAAAATAATAATAAATGTTTTTTTTTTTTAAAAACAGAAAAAAAAAATTTCTTGGTTTTTATGTTTTTTTTCTTCAGGAAACGCTCTGCTACAGGAGTGGCTTTTGACGATGGAGATGACGAATGACCCTGACACACATTATCCTGTTTTTAATCCTCCAGCACCATCAATGCAATTACTACAACTTTCTGATTTTTATCCACTAATGAAATTCTGAGGCATGATTTTTTTTTTTTTTTTTTTTTTTTTTTTTTTTTTTTTACTTGCATGATTTTAAACCTTTTAAAGCGTCTAAAATAAAAATAAATGAATCTATTTTTTTAAATGTGATGTTTTTTAAGTGTCAATTTTTATATACATGTTTTATTTTTATTCCTTTTTTTTTTTATATAAAACACAAAACACATTTCAACACTTTTTTATTTTATTTAATTTTTTTATTATTTCCCATTCATATTAAAAACACCTGAACAGCTCATCACAAGAATAAATGGAAATAATCAGAAACGAGCTTTTGAAAGGCGAGTCAGTCTGTTACGAGTCTGCAGTGGAATTCAAACGTGTTAGGATTTTAACAGTGTGGCAAAATCCACCAAGAATCACATCCACGAATACGCACGTCATTAAATGATGCTTAGAAGTATTTGCTCTCGAGTAAAAACCTGATCCCAACCCAGCCCGTTTCCTTACACGTCCCTCTGTTTGCTGGTGTCTTGATAATCGTACGCCTTCTGATGAAGTAGGATTAAACAGCGCTTTTCAAACACGTGACTCTTATTTACAACAGTACAACAGTAGCAAAGATGCAATTTACTCACATTTAGTTCATACATCGAAAAATATGTTGCGATTTGTTTTTCCCTTTGGTCAGATCCTATGAATAAGACACAAAGATGCTCATCCTTATGTATATTTATGTATATCTATTTCTTTTCCACTCTAATTCTCTCCACTCAGCACACAGGTGCTGCTTTACCATGTCTAAAGCAGACAATAGAGCACAACATGAATTATGGGGAAGAAAAATTATACATCCGGGTCATTTTTTTTACAAATGCAAAAAAAAAAAGAAAAAAAAAATCTGAAATCTATCAGCTTTTAATAAGAGTGAATCAGAAGTTCACCTTTGGCTTCACAGTGAACGCAAAACAAATAATTTGTTTAGTCTTTCTAAAGTACACATCACCTATACAAAGGAAGAATAACGCAACTGGACTGTCATAGCCTGCTACACAATGGACATTCGAATGCAAATATACAAAGTGCATCGTTCATTAGATAAAATAAGGAATTTCAGGACACTTTACAGAGGCACCGATCTGTGCAAAAACATTTTCATGCCATTTACATTCAGTAAACATTCCACAGCTTTATTCATGGTTTAGGGCTGATCGGACCGATCTGATCATCTCAAACCACCTTTTCATTAAACGTCTCCCGTCAAAAGGTGCGTGTTTATTTGTACGTCGACTTCTACCTCTTCAAATATGCCTTAAAAAAAACAATTCAATCAATAAAATATAGGACGTACCACATTCTTGACTATATAGCATGCTCTCAAGGCAGGTTCAACATAATTAACAAAAGGTTAGATCAGATTTTACAAAAAAAAAAAAAAAAAGAAAGAAAGAAAAGAAATCAGAGTTTTTCCACTGAGAAACAACTTAGTCATAAAAATAACACAATACAAAGCTAGAACCCTGAACACATTTCTGTAGGTCATTAAACAGGGATGATATGTTATTTCATGACATCAACAGCTGTATAGCGCTAGTTCGGAACAGCATGAACCTTTTTTTGTTTGGATTTTCTTTTTTTTTCCTTTGTTTTTTTTTTTGTTTTTTTTTTAGTCCTTTTAATTCGGTGTTAAAAAAAAATCGGACCGTGTGTATCCGTGTTTGTGAGCCCATCCTAAAATAGGAATATTCTCCATAACCGAAACGCAGAAGCAGTCTACAGCAGCACGGCGTCTGAGGCTCGGATGAGGAAGCCTGTGGTGTTCAGTGAAGCCGGTACGCTGGCACTGCTGGCACGGCGCACACGAGCAATACGGCACATCTCTTCTTAAGGCCAGACACGTGGACCCACGGAGAAATATAGCTTAGGAAAACGTGTTCCCATGGTCAGACAGATAGAGTCTTCACTTGAGGTTGTTTTTTTACACGTTTCCTAGAAGGTGGTTGTTGTTTCAGCAAAGAGTGTCTGTGTTAAAGGATAACTGCACCTACATGATCACAAAAGTAAATAGAAAATAAAATGTGATTTTGAATCTCTAACAGCCATTCCAAAGATTACAAAGTATATAGCTATAGTGTATATATACAACATACCATAATAGTACACTCAACCCCGATCAGGCATAACATAATGACATTCTAACATTAGACTGGTGAAGTGAATAACACTGATTATCTCTTCATCGTGGCACCTGTTAGTGGGTGGGATATTATTAGGCAGAACATTTTGTCCCCAAAGTTGACGTGTTAGAAGGAAACAATGGGCGAGCGTAAGGATTTGAACGAGTTTGACGAGAGCCAAATTGATGGCCAGACGGTCTGCAGTGGTCAGTGTCTATTAAAAGTGCTCCAAAGAAGAAACAGTGGTGAACCGGCGACAGGGTCACGGGCGGCTGAGGCTCAACGGTGCAAGTGGGGAGCGAAGGCTGGTCCGTGTGGTCCGATCCCACAGACGAGCAACTGTAGTTAAAACTGCTGAAGAACTTAATGCTGTTGATGTGTTTTGAAGTGTTTTGGCAGCAAAATGGGGACCGACACAATATTAGGCAGGTGGTCATAATGTTATGTCTGATTGGCTGTATTATTATATATTCCTACTATAATAGTAATATACTATACTACTCTAATACTATTATATACTACATACTATAATCATTTTATAGCATAGTATATAGTAACATTTGATGATATATAATACTCACAAAAAGTACTTACACTATTCATTTCAATTCAACTTTGCAGAATGGACATTGTTCCAAAGCAGCTAAATAAATAGGTTAGAAATAAATAGAATACGAATATATATTTTCTCGTCATTTTTTTTCTCTCTTTTCTCTCTCTCATGAAATTGGGTATTCTCAAATCATAACTAGATTCCTACATGAAATATGCAACAGTCATAAACTGTGGAAAACATGTATGTTCCAAAAATATAGAAAGTTTTTTGCAGTTATTTGTTTTCAATGTTACACATTTAAGACCTGAACGTTAGAACGTTTTCAAGACTGTAAGATTTAATAATTATAATAATAAATATTAATAATATTATTGTTGTTATTATTATCATCATCATCATATAGCTTAGTGGTTCAGGCATTGAAAAATGTATGCAAAGGTCATGAGTTCAAATCCCAGCCACACCAAGCTGCCAATTTTGGGCTCCTAGTTGTGTAAATGAGATAAATGCATGTAAAAAAAGAGCTGGAAACAGGCGTCTGCCAAATGGCATAAATGTTAATGGAAGTGAATGGTAAGGATGAATCACCTGTGAGTAATTTCCATTAATGAGTGTTCTCTGTTTCAGTATGCAGCATATTGTATAAAAGAAAGAGAGATAAGAGCCTGGAGAGAAGGTATACTGAAACATAAAATAATAACCCGCACAAAAGGCAGTTGTTTCTGTCCTGTTGCCTGTATCCCATTTCCTGTTCCCTGAGCCGATTAATAATTTACAATTAATAATTAGACAGAATCAAAATCTTCACAGTATATTTAAATGTCATGTGAACACTCCTGTACTTAGACTGAAGTCTCCCTCCTTAAGTCTTAAATATACTC
The DNA here is from genome assembly GCF_946808225.1 of Silurus aristotelis. Classification (NCBI taxonomy): domain Eukaryota; kingdom Metazoa; phylum Chordata; class Actinopteri; order Siluriformes; family Siluridae; genus Silurus; species Silurus aristotelis. Next base: position 6,700,512 of record NC_139596.1, read on the forward strand.
CTCCTAAAAGAAATCCAAAATAAATTTGTTCATAACAAATCATAGAATATGTGGAATATCTGCCGTGTATATTAATATAAATAATATTCACACTGCACGTGGAAGGTGAATGCGGTTTGTGTGAGTAATGTAAAAGCTGCTTTACTCTTAAAACTGCTCCATCCTTAGGGTTTGGTTATATATGTATAGATTTATACCCCTTGGTCTCACCCTCTCTTCTTCAAAGCTGATGAGTCCTTCATCGTCATCACTCTCTAGTTCCTCAGGCTCATCACTGACCAGTGCGTTCAGCTCAGTGTTGGGCGTTCGGGGCAGCAGGATTCTCAGCAGACGCTGCAGTGGCGACTGACTGCTTTTCTTCGGCGAGCTCTCCTGCTGCTCCAGGTTGTCACTTTGCTTTTTGGCAAAGTTCACAAAGACCTATATTAAAAAAAAAAAAAAGGATGAGCATTAATGTAGCAGTGTTTCATAAAGCAGTAGATCATAATACTTGACACTTCTATATCACATTATACACTATATGGACAAATGTTTTACACCCAATTATAAGATTTGTATGTGCTTTTTGAAAGTCCCCATTTGCTGTTATAATAACCTCCACTCATCTGGAAAGATGCTCCACTAGATGTTGGAGTGTACTTGTGAAGGTTTTTGCTCCTTGTGTTAGAAAAGTCAGGTAACGATGTGGAAGAGGAAATCTGGGGTGCAGTCAATGTTTCAATTCATCCCAAAGGTGTTCAATAGGGACGAGTCACATCTATAGCAGGTCACACAAGATCTTCCACGCTAAACGATGTAAACCATATCTTCGTGGAATTGCTGGATTTGTGCATTGCCTTCCAGTGAAGGGAAAATTTCACATAATGGCTGTATGTTGAGTTATTTTTAGAGGACACTAACTCTGTACTGCTATACAAGCTGCACACTGACTACTCTATAATATATCTACGTTTCATTTCTATAGTATTGTCCCTTGACAAGCTTTACTACAATAGTTGCTCAAATGTGAGTGGTGTATTCACTTTTGTGAGGTGAGGAGGTCTGGGGTGCAGTCATCATTCCAATTCATCGCAAAGATGTTTAATAGGGTTGAGCTCAAAACTCTATAGCAGGAGATCTTTTACTCCAACCCATGCAAAGCATATCTTCATGGAGTTTGCTTTGTGCACTTGTCATACTGGAACAGGTTTGGGAAAATGTTATGCTACTGCATGCAAAGATATCTATCTATTCGAATGAAATAATAATGTTACAGAAGAAAGGTCAAGATGCTCACATTATCCAGGGTGGTCTGGCTGACAGAGTAATCCTCGATACTCAGCACTTCCACCACCTGCTCCATCTTACTGAACACCTGTGCCAGAGAGATATTCTCCGACTTCAGCTGGTACTGGATCTTAGTGTGGTGTCTCTCCTGTGAGGCAAAAACCTGTTACAAATATGGCACTGGGAACTAAGCAGAGACTGGGCATGTACTCGATTTACTCAAAACCATGAAAGAGTAATAATGACAACATTTGCTACCAAAATACTGTAGCCCACAGTAATAATGGAAAACATATTACAGACTATATTACACACCAAAACTGTGGCTAACTCTTCTATAGCCAGATGTACTGAGATGTCTCTCTGAGTCTGGATTTCTGTGATAGAAGCAGTCACTTTAAAACACTGGTGGCCCGGTGGTTTATAACAAAATTGTTTTTGCTTCTTCTTCTTCTTTCTCTATTATTATTATTATTATTATTATTATTATTATTATTATTATTATTATTATTATTATTAATGATTTTTTTGGTTGGTCAATTAATTGCTTAGAGCTAACAAACCACTAGGGGGCGTCATAAAAACGGAGAATTTAGATAGATAGATAGATAGATAGATAGATAGATAGATAGATAGATAGATAGATAGATAGATAGATAGATAGATAGATAGATAGATAGATAGATAGATAGATAGATAAGCATAAAAACATAATAAAAAAACCCTTGCCTTTAAGATGGCCTCTGGGAAGTTCCTGTTAAAGAAACGGATCACTTCCTTCACACTAGCAGTCGTCTTGGTGCGCACTGTGATCATGTAACCGTCCCCAAACCTGTAAATGTGAGATCAAATGCCTCAGATTTGACGCATATTATTTGCTGTGTTCAATACTCTACAGGTAAGATTGCACACCTTTAATTTGAATTTGGATAGATTAACAATGAATGTACAAATTACTTATAATAATTATGGAACAATTGTAGAACTTAACTTGAAATTAAGTTGTACAGATGGTCATAAACATGTATGCCTTTTAACCAACTTGACATTTTTAAGTTCAAAGTTCAATTCGCAGTCTATATAAATGGTGCTAGTCAAACATGCCAGGTTTAAATCACTACGAATGACACCAACTCAAACTTTCTTTTTAACCATGAGGTAATCACAAATAGTAAACTGGTAACTGCTGATGTCATTTGGTCATGTTAGCTTCTAATGTGGCCTTTAAAGAATTTCTTAATGATCCTTTCGAAATTTGACTTAAATATTAAACAGTATGAACAATGGATTTCTATAGATCACCTATCAACAAACAATTACATTTTCTCATACAGTATTGAAGGGTGTACAAAGTTTTGCACCAGACTGCATTCACCTGTTCTTAAGATGCTGAATGCTCCCCAGACACTTGAACCTTCCATTGACCATGATCCCCAGGCGAGTGCACAACGCCTCACACTCCTCCATACTGAAAAGTGCAAAGCAATGTTGGTGTCACCACTTACAGATCAATCGATTAATCAATCAGTCAATCAATAAGAAAAATCAAACAGGGCAGCATTGGTATCTTCGTGACCTGTGTGATGTCAGCACCACTGATCGTCCTGTCTTGATGATGTCGAGAATAAGGTTCCAGAGGAAGCGGCGAGCTTTCGGGTCCATGCCGGTAGTGGGTTCATCCTGAGGGACACAGTGGAGAGACACGATCAGGGACGGATTTGTTTGTTTCTTTATATCTAACCCTAGATATAAAGATTAGAGAACAAAGCTTAAGTGTTCCAACCAGGAAAATCAGGGAAGGGTATCCGATGAGAGCGATGGCTGTGGACAGCTTGCGTTTGTTTCCTCCGCTGTACGTCCCAGCTGGCTTGTCTGCATACTTCGAGAGCTGGAGCTTCTCCAAGGCCCATTGCACCACCTGAGAGGTGAGACACAGGGGACAGAGAGAAGAATGTAATAAGTGGAATGAAATGAAAAGGGCTAAATTAGGACGAAGCAGTTGTTAATAACCATAGAGATTTATCTTGGAAATATCAAGACATGGCCTATGACTTCCAAGGAATGGTGATCATTATGGGATAGTATACTGTTATTTGTTACAGTTACTAGTTACAGTACATCATTTAGCATTACAGAGCCATTTACACTACCGTAATGTATATACTTTACAGTATATACTGTATGTATAGCCAGATGAAAATAAGCGGTAAGAAGCGCAACTGTAGCTGATGAGATTAATCAGTGTGCTCTGTTTCAGTGTCCGGCGCCACCGACTAAAAAAGGAGAGAAACTAAAACTAAAATTGGGATTTGAAACAGAAAAAACACCGAAAAAAATACATGGTCTAACACTGAGACTACTAAACGCTGTTGAACACTAGCAAGAGTAAGGTATCGCATTTAATACAACAACTTAATAACTTATAGTTCTCTTTCTCTGCCACCCCTCTAATATCCCTCTCTCTCTCTCTCTCTCTCTCTCTCTCTCTCTCTCTCTCTCTCTCTCGCTCTCTCTCCCTCTCGTTAAACATGTTTCTGAGGTACCAGTGACCACTGTTCCTGCCCCTCTCCTCTCCTCAGATCTGCCTGTTTCATCGATTGGAGGCCACTCTGAGCAGCTGGGGATGGTTTCTCATCTACGGCCTGGAGATCGATGAAATTACGAAGTAACACGGGCGCTTTGAGGATGGATTTGAACTGTAGTTAATGTAGACAGTCTGCTACACTCAGGACTACAGTTTGCATCTGATCACTATCACTGCACACTTCAACATTGTTTATCTGTAATAAATGGACATTCGGTGCCACCCAGATGAGAATGGGTTCCCTCTTGAGTCTGGTTCCTCTCAAGGTTTCTTCCTTCTGCCATCTCAGGGAGTTTTTCAGGGACAAACTCACGTATAAAGAACATTAATTTTTATAACTGCATGTATCTGTGTTTAATATCTATATACATAAAAAGTAATTTGAGGTTATTTTGGATGGAATTGAATGATTGTACTCAAATGAATGTTTAAAATAAACAAAGTAAAAAAAAAAAAGAAACAGTTGTTAAAGGAAGTACCGTATTTACCGGACTATAAGCCGCTATTTTTCCCCACGTTTTGAACGGTTTAAACAACGAAGCGGCTAATTTATGGATTTTTCCTGGGTTTTTCCCGGTTTTACAAGCTTCAAGCCAAAAAACTGAGCCCCATAACATTAGACCAATGAAATTGCGGAACGTGTTAAGGTGAACCAATGAAACTGTTTATAATAAATCAGATGCGCTCCCACTGAATCGGGCTGCACCACATCATAAATACGGATGAGGTTCCTCTGACGTTTGACCTGCCGCTCACTCGGACTGTCAACAGAAAATGCGAATCATTCGTCACGCTGAAAACAACCGGGCATGAAAAAAACGCACTTCACCTGTGTTCTGAGCTGCACGGCATCGGGAGAAAAGATTCACCGATGATGATTTTTAAACGCACGACGATGCCAAAAGATAAACTCTCGAGAGAAATTGTTGTGAAAGGAAGGAGGAAGACAGTGAACAATGACTTTCTTGGTAGGCTACTGTTTAGATACAAGCCTTTCATTAAAGCCTGTGTAAAGTTCATTAGTTTCAGTGTAGACACCTGCGGCTTATAGACAGGTGCAGCGTATTTATGTTCAAAATAAAAATATTTGTCAAATTCAGTGGGTGCGGCTTATATTTGGGTGCGTTTAATAGTCCGGAAATTACGGTAGTTGTTTTTTCCAATCCGGCTCTACGTCTTTTACAAAGTCTTTTTGCACACTATAATTGGTACATCATTAAATGATGCAATATGATACACCGGTTAATAATTTATCAATTATTTATCTTAAGGATAATTTTATCACCAGGATAAATGTATGCCAGTCAAAACCTGAGTGTAAACCTCCCTTACCCGCTCTTCGTCCTTCCACGGTATTCCTCGGAGGCGTGTGTATAGCTCCAGGTGCTCTCGTGCTGTCAGGTCCTCGAACAGAGCATCAAATTGAGGACAGTAACCGATACACTGCTGTACACGCAAAAGATCCTTCAGTACGCTGTGGAAAGAAAGTGATTTACCCCAAAACCTTCCTGTTTTGTAATCACATACAGCATGGCCTAGAATACAACTTTTAGAATCATACTTTTACTGTAATTAAACAAACAAGGGTTTGTGTTACGCATGTTCTGATAGGATATACTGCAATGCTGTGTTTTAATAGGTCTTTTCCATGCTTACTTTCTTCTTCTGACGGCTTGTTAGCGTTTTATGTGAGATATAATGTATGAGGAAATTATTAGTTTATATCCAATAGGTCATGTCTAGTAACCTGTTCCCTTCGATAAACGCTTCTCCTCCTGTTGTGCTTTCGTCTCCTGTCAACATTTTGAAAGTGGTCGTTTTTCCTGCGCCATTGACCCCCAACAGCCCGAAACACTCTCCAGGACGGACGCCCAGACACAAGCGGTCCACCGCCAAGATGCGGCCCATCTTCCGCGACTTATACACCTTTATACACAAAAGAATGATTGTACAGATGAAAGGTGAACTTTATGATTAGTTTATTAATGTGAATTATGAATCTGCAGCTTTACCTTTGTCAGATTTTCGATCTTCAGCATATCATTTACAGCGTCTCCTCGGAGCACTCTTCGCCTCTCACGTGCCACATCGACATCATCGTCTTCGATTGGCTGACTGTTTACAGGCATTCTCCTATGCGCAAAAAAATAAAACAATATAGAATATAGAAAATAATCTGCCTAATTCTATTCGATTTTGTTTGAACAGTGCAGCTGCACACACTTAGATGGGACAAACTTATACTTATAAAGAACATCTTATTTATTTTTAATTGAATTGAACTTACTGAGGTTTACGCAGGAAATTGTACTGGCACAGGATGGTGATAAGAAAGCCGACAAACCCTTCAATGGTCATGGCCACCAGTCCACGTGTCACAATATCCCACTCAAATGGAGACTTCACCTTATCAAACTGACCTGTAGGACATGGGATTGTTTATTACAGGACACCAAAAAACATCCGAAAATAAGCCTGAGCCTGAGATCGAAACATATAGAATAACATACCGATCTTTGCATAATACTCGTTAATGTATTCATTGTAGGCCATTTCCATCAGCCCATGACCCAGGTTATAGTTAGGAAAAATAAGGAAGCATGACTTCAGATAGCTGTTCACTAACTTCAGGTCCTTAGGAGTAAAATGAAATGCAATATCATTATTAAAAACATTTTCCGCTTTCTTCTTAAATTTACAGACAGTTAAAAATCTCTGACCCTCTCCATGTGATTTTTTACATTTTCAAAGATTTCAGACAAACTTCTTTCACGTTGTCATTATGGGTTTTTGTTTGAATTTTGAGGAAAATAATGAATTTAATCCATTTTGAAATGAAGCTGTAACATAACAAAATGTGGACAAAGTGAAGCTCAGTGAACACTTTCCAGATGTGCTGTACGATACATATTTCCTATTTATTTTGAGTATTCACCTTTACTAAACAGTATAAGATCTTATACATTTATTTATAACTTTCTTAAAAACTAAACAGTAAAAAATGTACAATAAAAAAAATGTTATTTGACAAAAAAAAGTCCCTCATTTTCCTTGAGAAAACCCCCCCCCACATTTATGAATCTAAGTGGTTGAATTTTTGTGAATATATTCTCCCAGATCTCTCCTTGTAATCCTCTTAACTCTGACATGGAGTGAGTACACTAAATGTCGAATATAATGTTCCTGAAATGTACCTTGTCATGTTCAAACAGCTGCAGGAGGAAAGTGGCCACTGTGGCGGTGATTCCAATGAAGAGGTTTATAACGATCAGGAAAACATACGCTGTGCTCGGAACCTCAAACCAAAAAGAGGCTGGATACATGATGGGGGTTATGGACCAGCTGGAGAAAAAAAGATTTAAACAATATTAACAAAGTTGTCCTTTATATATACTTATTCTGAGAAATGAGATCCTAACTAGTGTGTATTGTTATATTGTAATATGCTGGCTAGAAAATACTTGCAACATGTTCTATACATTCAATAGTGGCTGTGTGAAGTAAAGGATTTCTAATGTTCTTTTTTATTATTATTATTATTATTATTATTATTATTATTATTATTATTAAGTTATTTTAATCGATCTTCAAAAATATAAATATATATACAGTATCACACAAAAATGAGTACAATTCTCACATTTCAGCAACCATTTTAGCATATATTCTAAGGGGCAAGGGACAATACTACAGAAATATCTATGGATATATTTTAGAGTAGTCAATGTGCAGCTTGTACAGCAGTACAGATTTACTGTCCTCTGAAAATACCTCAACAAACAGCCATTATTGTCTAAATAACTGGCAACAAAAGTGACTACACCCTAAGTGATAACATCTGTATGTCATGTAACCATGCAAAGCCACATGTTCTATTCATCATGTTAATGTTTTTGACAGGACCATAGAAATGTATGTTTCTTGTTTTAAAGCAGTAAACATTTAGTGCTTTGAGTACAATTCTCTCATACTGACCACTGGATGTTCAACATGGCACCTCATGGCAAAGAACTCTGAGGATCTAAAAGTTAGAATTGTTGCTCTCCACAAAGATGCAGCGTTTATAAGATGATCTGTAACACCCTGAAACTTAGTTACAGCACAGTGGTCAGGGTCATACAGAGGTTTTCCAAGACGGGTTCCACTCGGAACAGAATACAGATGCATGAGTGCTGCCAGCGTTGCTTTAGAGGTTGCAAAAGCAGAAAGTCCGCTTCTCAGTGCTCAGACCATACGCCACACACTGCAACAAGTCAGTTTGCATGGCCGTCGTCCCAGAAGGAAGCCTCAACAGAAGCTGGTTTACAAGAAAACCCGCAAACAGTTTGAATTACTGGCACTATGTCTTGTGGTTTGATGAGACTAAGATTAACTTGTTTGGCTCAGATGGTGTCCAGCAAGTGTGGTGACGCCCTGAAGAGAACCAAGAAAATTGTCTTGATGCTTGTCAAGCATGGTGGTGGTAGCATCATGGTCTGGGGCTGCATGAGTGCTGCTGGTACTGGGGAGCTGCGGTTCTTTAAGGAGAAACATGGATTCCAACATGTACTGTGACATTCTGAAGCAGAACATGATGCCCTCCGTTCAGGAACTGGGCCGAACGACAGTTTTCCAACATAATAACAACCCCAAACACACCGCCAAGATGACAACTGCCTTGCTAAGGAAGCTGAAGGTAAAGGTAATGTAGTGGCCAAGTATGTCTCCAGACCTGAACTCTACTGTACACCATTGTGGCATCCTTAAGCTGAAGGTGGAGAAACGACATGTGTGCAACATCCAGAAGCTCAGTGATGTCATTATGGAGGAGTGGAAGAGGATCCCAGCAACACTCTCAATCTCACTTTTGTTACTAGTTATTTAGACAATAATGGCTGTAGGGTTAATTGTAGAGGACAGTAAATCTGCTATACAAGCTGCACATTGACACACTGACTACTCTAAAATATATAAAAAGGTTTAATTTCTATAGTATTGTCCCTTGAGAAGATCTACTAAAATGGTTGCTGAAATTTTGGGGGTGTAATGACTTTTGTGATATACTGATATATAGATATGTGACATGCGCACATTAGTTTATGTCCTGTTTGCCACCTTTTGATCCTGTCAACATGGCTGAGCTATTTAAAGGCTGTGCATCTCTAAGGAGCATGTAGATGTTACCCCTCTTTCCTCCAAAAAGCAGAAGCGCATGAATGAACGTCCGTAGTAAGAACTTTGTGGGAGCGGTTTGTATTGCTGGAATTAAGTGACATGGAATGGAAACGAAACTGGAAACGCACGAGTCGCCTGTCATTCACACGTTTTTGTGGACTGCGTGTCGCAGTTGTTTTATACAAACTCGGAAGCTGTGCAGAATACCGTGTTGTGACAAATCAATTCGATGTTCACAAGAGTACAGTATAAAGGTTTTATAAATAAAAAACTTTCTTTCAGCTTCTCCAATTAGGGGTCACCACAGCAGATCATCTGTATTCATGATCCGCATGTTTGATTTGGCACGTTTTTACGCCGGATGCCCTTCCTAACGCAACCCTCCACCATTTATCCGGGCTTGGGACCGGCACTAAGAGTGGCTGGGGTTGGTTCAATGACCGGGGTTCGAACCCGGGCCACCGCTGTGAGAGCGCCGCATCCTAACCACTAGACCACTAGGGATATTTTGTAAAAAAATATTTATTTCGTTCGGTTTAAAGAAAGGTTTATCCCACCCTTCTCAAACCGATTAAAATTTCATTCGGTTTGGGCATTTTTATTCCGACTGAGGTGTTTAAATTGAGCATTTTCATTCGTATCGAACTTTTAAACCGATTACAATGCTCTATTAAAAGGAGCCTAGTGATGTAGGTCCTGACTTGACTGTGATTCAGTGTTATTTCATGTGCTGATCATACATACCCATAGAGCAGGAAGAGTGCAACCACTGCTGGGAAATTTTTAGGGGAAGTGTACGCAGGCAGGTCAAACACAAACAAAATCAGAACGCAGCATGTAGCCGGAACCAGGTAATTCAGCTAATAGTAGACAGAGAGAAAGCACAAGAGTCATTCACGCTCCAGCGGTACACTAAGTTTTATAAATGGAAACACATGAATCTGCACTCGTCCTCTGTCTCACCATGTCCCAAATGTAGTTGGCAAGCCAGTAGATAACCGGGTCACAGCCGCTCACAAACTGCAGGTGTTTAGCCTTGGTAGATTTCTCAGCAACCAGAAAGACCACAAAGCTGGCTGGGACAAAGGACATGGCCACGATAATGAAAATGGCAATGACCACATCGGTGCCCTGGAGTCTGGCGTCAAGAAGAAAAAGAAGAAGAGTCGAAGTTACAAGGTGAGTCGGTTTGGATAAGAGAATGAGAGAAATCATTATAAAAAAGCAACAGAACAAGGGGGGGGGGGGGCGCGGCGGATGGGATGACACTCACAGGTAATCCAGAGAAAGACTGGCACTGGTCCTGTTCATGGGGTGGTTAGTCAATGTGATACCTGCATGCATACACAAACACCATGATATTAATAAATAATTCATATATAACTACCTTTTGAAATACTAGCTTTTACAATAGACTGCCAAAGTAGTTCCTTCTGAACTACTATCCCTGTGGACTCATTTCCCAGCCCAGTGCCAGGAGCTAAGCCGTGACCTCATGAATGTAATTGCGACTCCACATACACAGCCTCAAAAAGATCTACTAAAGCATGTTTTCTTACACATTTCTGTTTTAATCTGAATATAGTGACTGCTCTACTCAAATGTTTATTGCAAAGCGTAATTTTGTTATTCTTAAATTGTTATTGTCAAATGAGTGATTATTTTGCATATTACAAACAGTATGCCATTGTTTGTTATGCCAGGCACTGGTGGAGTTGGAGAATAGGAATGATCAACTTCAAGATTTGTGGTTCCAGCGCCTTGCACAAAATGTGTAAAAATGTGTGCAAATTGAATTTGCTGGCTGCAACAGGTCTTAAAAGAGTTGGAACAGGGCCATGTTCGCCACTGTGAAGCATCAGTTGCTAAATGTTTTAGAGAGGAATGCTGTTCCACATGTGTCTGATACAGGATTGTTGTGTTGCATCGTGAAACAAAAAACACAACAAAGGACACCCAGAACTGTTGAGACAGGCCAGTTCAGAAGGCCAGTTCAGAAACCCAGACCCAGACAAAGACGTGCTAGTGTAATAGATTTAGTATGCAGTTAACACTGAATTGCTCAAAAATGCAAGGCCTTTACTGAAAAAAGATGGATGGAAGCATTTGTTGCTCTAAAACCTATATATGACTTTCAGCATTGATGGAGGCTTTCCAAATGTTTAAGCTGCCCATTCCACATGCACTCCCATACCATCAGAGATGTGGCTTTTTGAACTTAGCGCTCATAACAAGTCGGATGGTCCCTCTCCTCCTTAGTCCGTAGGTTTCCAAAATGTAATTAAAATTTTGTTTGACCACAGAACAGTTTTCCACTTTTGCCCACATTTTAAACGAGCTTTGGTCCAGAGAGGATAGCAGGGTTTCTAGATCATGTTCATGCATGCCTTCTTCTATGCATGATAGAGATTTAACCTACATTTGTGGATGACATGGCAAACTGTGTTGACAGACAAAGATTTCTGAATAAACCTTTGTGTTAATAAACCTATGTACTGATTTCCATTACAGAATCATGATTAATATTAAATGCAGTGTCCCCCAAAGGATTCTCTAAAACTGTAGATGATATGTAAATACTGTAAATGATGTGATACTGTAAATGATGAGATATTTAACTGTTTTGGAAGTTTATGTTGAGGAACATTATTCTGAAATTGTAATTCAATTTGTAGACACAGTCTTTCAGAAACCCATCTCTGCCTCACTAAGATACATATTTTATACCCAATCATATTACTGACATGTTGTCAATCAACTTAATTATTTGCAAAATATTTCTCCAATGGTTTAATTTTAATAAATCTTTTTTTTTTTTGTATAAACAACTTTTTGCTCTATCCCAACTTTTAAAAAATGTGTTACAGCCATCAAATTCAAAATGACCTTATAATTTTCTTAAAATGCTACATTTCCTTAGTTCAAACATTTTTGTTTTCTATATTCTATTGTGAATAAAATATGGGTTAATGAGATTTGCGGTTCTTTGTTTACATTTTACAGATTGTAGATGGTATAAGGGCTTCACAAGAGGTACAAAAACCACTGTATCAGATGCTAATGGTCATCGCTTCACAACAGAGCTCTTACCATAAGCAGCAGGGTTGCCCTTGCTAAGGGGCAGGTTAGCACGCAGAATGGCGTTGTTTAGCACGTTCAGGTATACGGGCATGCTGTGGTAGCCTTTATTGTTGTACAGCACCTGCAGAGACAGGGAGAAAGCAAAAAAAACCCTGTAGATCAGATAAACTGTGACTTTTTAAAACAGCCTTATAAAAAAAGCACGCTGGCTGACCTGAGCCGACCGCCGCACTGCTATCTTGCGTGCCATAAGCGACATCTTTCTTCCAAAGGATGCTGGAACTGATTTCTGGATGTTTCCAACAGTGATACCTCCATACCTGATAAAAAAAAATACAGCATAAATAGAGTCTGTTTTACTATAACACAAGTGTCAAAAAAGCAAGTCTGGAACAGTTCATGGGAGAAAATGAATGGTGTTTTATTATTTAAAAACACAATCTGATGCAACAGTGAACTGAATGCAGCACAAGAACGCTCTATAGTGACTGACTGTGCTGTCACCTGTGCAGTCTCATGCGGTCAGACGTGTAGAGAAGGTATTCAGACACATTGCGACCTGTGATGTCCACCAGAATATCTCCCGTGACTACTTTCGTCAGGGGTGGGCGTCCCCCAACGCCGCTAGGGCACGAAAAGCCTGTTCCCTGCATGGAGCAGATGCAGCGCACCGGCTCTCGAATAGACAGTGGCAGTGGAGGAGGAGACGTCACCATCTCTGTAGAATCAACACACACACATTAATACAAGCAGTCGCATCATCTATACAGGGATTTCACTGAAGACCAGTGTTGTACAGTAAGGAAGTAAATTTAATTGGTTACTGTACGTAAGTAGCTTTTTCATGTATCTGTACTTTACTGAAGTATTTTTATTTGGGAAGACTTTTACTTTAACTTCACTACAGTTCAAAGTCAAACATCTTCCTTTTACTCAACTACATTTTGCAAAATCAGTCATTCCTTTGTATTTATGAGCGGATAAAAACTAAACTGGTCATACACGCAGCAATCCACCAATCAGGGTAGAGCACGCGCTCTGTTTCGAACCTGTTTTGATTGGCGCTTGTTCAACAGAAAGCAGAACATTTTGAGCGTAATAAATGAAAGATAACTTCTGACTCTAACTTGGTTTTGGGCTCGTGATCATTTTGATAGATTTCAATCAGTGTTTGACTCATTAATATCATTCTATAAATTGAATGTGTTAAGAGTAACATTAGAGTCTTTTCACATAGACTGAGTTGATTAAAAAGACGTGTGACCAAAAATAATAATAGGAACATTATAGCTATAATAAATTATAGTACTTTGGACACTTAAAGACATTTAAAGGCAAATACTTTAGTGCTTTTACTCAAGTGAAAATTTAAAGGGAGTACTTTTACTTTTACATAGTGTATCTCTACTTTTATGCAAGTACATGCTTTTCTATTTTTCTTCCACTACTGCTTGAGACTGAGGTGATACAAAAAAAACGTTTTACTTAGGTTTGGTTATAAAATATTTAAACAACATTTACAACATTGATGGTGATTTACATGTAATTTAAGAAGGATTAGCCACATTTTATGCTCATTCCTCACTTCTAGGTCATGTGAAGTGTTCTAGTGCATCCGTTAATAGGTACAAAATCCTTTTTATTCATAAAAACATATTTTAAAAACTTTTTATTGAATTACAGAGTGGTGTGTATCACAGCTTCAGTGTATCACTGTTACAAGCCTCACCATGGGCAGTGGTGGGAGGAGCTGCTGTGTAGTTCCACAGAGCATCATCAAAGTGTGATTCTGGGTAATCGGAGGGTGCAGGCGAAGGTGGAGGTGGGACGAAATTAGACAGGGGCACCCCCTGGGTAAACGAGTCCAGGCACATTGGGTCGAAGTAGCGTGCAGCCAGTGTTTTGGCATTGTTAGCGTAAGGATTGAGGCTTTGCGCCAGCTGGTCCAGTGTACTATTAAAGGGGGTTTTGAGCACACAGGTTGCACCCACACCTGATGGCAAATGCAGGCTATTGATGATTTTTTGAGGGCTGGCATCTGGGGACAGCTTGCTCCTGAAACAGCAAAGCAGGACAGATAATTATAAAGCGAACATCTTCAGCCTCAGGTTGTTTAAAGCCAGCTGTCCTGCCGTTTAAAAAGAAGTTTCACAAGAACAAAAATACAGCACAAGGCATCATATTAGCATAAGAAACAATATCAAGACTGAAATATTTCAATGAATATCAAAGTATTTCATGGTTTTCCTTGCACCATTACTGGTCAGGACTTCGTGGGCATGTCTTATCAAGTAATGAATGGTGATACTGTCTGCTAGGCAACCTGACATAGTATTGAAAATGAGGGTAAAAGTGTTATTCATCTTTATACTCCTTTACATTATTTGTTAGCCATTTTTTTTGTGAAATATACACTATAGTATTATAGTAATATAAAAATATCAGTTAGGATTTTTACTGAATTTGAAAGACAATTGTATACATTTTGTGAATAAATGTAAAGTTTGCAATGCTGGTTTATGGTCCTGAGTCATACCTGTACTGCAATCGGTCCTCATTGGCAAAGGGGATGAAGTTTCCTCTGGGCTGGGTGTAGTTATGATACTGAGACGGTGACAGAATGAGGGGAGGCAGATCACCTGCAGAGCATAAGACACTTCGTAATGCAGGGTTCAGTGGGTATAAGAAGGATAATTGGTGTACCTACTGATCATGGAACGTGTCATGTTCTTTTATATATTTGGTTACATGAGCTATATTTAAAGAAAACAATTGTGTTCTGTTTTCTATTATGCAAAATGCTGTTTTTTCCATGATTTAAATTATATTAATAACATAAAAATATCAAAGCTAGACTCCATGCTGCCCAGTCTTACCTATCTCAGGCACGGAGAGAGCAACAGTCATTGCCACACAAACAAAGAAGGCAGGGAGTAGGATCTGCGAAAACAGGACCTTGGTGTTCCTCTTGGCACAGTGGAACCTCTTGACAATAAGGCCGTGGAATTGGCGAAGTCGCAGCCACCAGCCCTCCAGCTTAAAGCTGCCCTGGCCCTCCAGCACGTGCGACTCTGGGGAGCTTGGCTCCTCATCGTCTGGGCAAAAGATAAAACAAGAATGTAGGTCCTCATCAATGCGTCCATGATGCCTATACATTATACATGACCTGTTTTTTAAACCCCTGAAACTTGTTGGAATATACAACATGCTACAGGCTACAGTCAACAAGCCCAGGCATGTCTAGCATCAGAGCACCCTGTGAGAAAGTATGTCAGAAACAGAAACCTTTTTACGAATGAATTCTTGTTCATAAATCATTGTTCAGAGTATCCTGACGAAGGAAAAACAAAATTGATGTTCGTGTGAGTTTTTTCTCAGAGTTCTGTGATTTCTTCCCTTTCTTTTCTTCTGGATGCCTAGTTCACAGATTAAGTGATTATTGAGCAGATTAAATGAAATCAGCTCATTTGTTCTGTTAATCCACTTTGTCTGTAGTAAATTATTTCAGCCACAGCAAGCAAACATTAGATCTGTAGAGCAATTCCCCAAATCCTCTTTTAACTACAGGGACTCAGTTTTATTACATAAGCATTTAACCACAGTAACTCAATGCACTGTAAACCAGTGAAAAATATTATGATAATCATATAAGAATATGCCCACCTCTAAAACTAGCTGTGTCCAAGTCCTGGGGGTTATTAAACAGTGGGTAGTAGTCACCATAGAAGTCAGAATACGGTCCACCTTCATCACCTCTCACCGAGCCCACAGAGGAATTTGAGTGCAGCGATGCCTGACTGGAGCTCAGCCTGGAGCTCATCACTATATTACTCATCTCCACTTCAGGTCGGGTCACGGCACCAAGTGGAGCTCCATCAGACTGCTGTGCGGACAAAAGGGAGGAAGACTTCCCCACTGATGCCACACCTGGAGAGCTCTTCATATCTATAAGAGAAAGAAAAAAAAAATTCAGAATAGTGCATTATGTGTATGAAGGCAGGACAGATAAGCTTACATCTTACAGATTTTACTAAGAAACTGTATACTAAGGAAAACTAAACAATAGTTAAATTTTGCTGAACCTGTGCCTACTGTAGCTTCAGATTCCTGTTTTTGACTGGCAGGACTATAACCTGGTGTGGTTGTCTGCTGTTGTATTTCAAACACCTCAAGTTTGCATGTGTTGTAATGCTTTTCTGCTCTGGACGTTTGTAAACAGTGATTATTACAGTTACTTTAGTATTGTTAGCTGCTCAAACCGAGTTTGACCTGCTCTTCCCCTCTGACCTCTTTGACAAACAGGGCATTTCCACTTACAGAACTGCTGCTCACTGATTTTTTTTTTTATTTTGTTCACCATTCTGTCAAAACTCTACAAACTGTTGTTGCACAGGAATTCAGTAAATGCTTAAATACTCAAAACAGCAACTTATTTTCTCCTATTTAATGTTTAATATGAACATTAACTGAAGCCCTTGACCCGTATCTGTCCTGCTGTCATATGACTGGCAGATGTGTATATTAAAATGCCTGATGAGTCCATAGAATCTGTAACCCCTCTCCCACCTGCATCACTGTTCTCAAGTGACAGGTCTTCCTCTGACACTTTCAGAAAGACCTCCTCCAGCGTGGTGTCCATCACTCCAAAGCTGGTGAGAGCCAGACTGTCCAAACTCTGCTCCAAAGCCTAACAAAAAAAAGTCACTGTTAACTTTACAACAAATGGTCTTTAATAGCTCTTTTTGAAATCACCAGTGTCTGTGTGGGTGTGTTCACCTGAAACAGCCTCTCGAAGCAGCCCTTCCTGACAGCCTCAGATGGCAGAATGTAGGAAAGCTCAGTGTTGGAGTCAGACATCAGCAGGCAGGAGGCTACATACTGTCGGATAAACTGAGTGACATTGGTCTGAGAGCACGGGGACAGGGATGAGGACAGGGGCATACTCGACTGATCTGTGCACAAATAAAGACAAGGATTTTTAGCTGAAATGTGCAAGCTTAAAAAAGGAAATGACAAGAATATGCATTTATCTGCCAGCTGATTAGGGAGAGCACAAATCTAATACATTCATACCAGCACTACACACATTGTTGGTGACAGCCTTTTCTGCTTATCAGTGCATAGATTCTTTTAACTGTAAAAAGAAAAATTCCAAGAACCCAGTATGGCTTTATTTCGTAAACCTTATTTAAATGTCTAAAATAATGATTTGTCGATTTATTACCCCCTACAGAGCTTTTTAACATTAGTTACGCCTTGTGTTCCTTTTGCAAGATTAGGTCTCTAAGATCTAAGGATCTCAGGTGACCAGTATAATGTACATAAAATGTCTGTTTGGACAAGTATCCGAACACAGGCCTTTTTCTTAGCAACTTTTGCTAAGGCTAATGCTTAACTCACTGTTTCTTTTCACGTTCTAATAAGCTTCTGTTATTTAAAAGCAAAGAATGAGGAAAAAATCTTCTATTGGTTTGGATTTAAGTGAATATGACCCATTAAAAACATAATATAATAAGAATTTAAGATATAAAACCCCAATTTCAAAGAAGTTGGGACATTGTGTAAAATGTTAATTAAAATCAGAATGCAGAACCGGCGGTTTTGAATGCATCTTTGAAGTTATTGGTTCTTTCTCAACCACCCCTTCGTATTTTTACGTTCACTTACAGTGGGTGCCCCCCGACATGTGACTGCTTTGTTAATTGTGAAAGAGCGCTAGCGGTGAGAGCTATTGAAAGATTACCCCTCAGAGTGAACGATAGCAGTGCTAATTATTACTGTTGTGCTCTGAAAAAAAAAAACAATGATGACCCTTCACAATAAGCATGACGTCCACTGAAAGTTGTTTACTGCGAATGTTGTGTGTGCTTTTTGTTTTTTCTCAGCTGTTGGCAAATTATAGGAAAATCAAATAGCTCAGATGTTGTTTGATAATGAACAGAACAAACTGGTAATTTCATTGGAAAACAAATTGAACAATCTGGTAAATAAATAAGGATCTGCTGACGTCGGCGCTGCCGGATACGGATACGTGCATGCGCTTTTAACAAGAAGAGAAAGAGGGAGAAACGGTGCCTATAAAAAAGGGAGTAAAACAAAATAGGCTTTATGTGTTGTTTTTGTTGTGTTGTTCAGGACATAATCTAATATAATGATAGCATTATTGTAGACAAATAATGAGATATTTTTTATTATTGTAGAAATGAAAACTATACCATTCGGACAAGTTAATGGACATAATCTTAACCATAAGATTTATATGTGCTTTCTGAACATTGAAGTTAGTGTTGAGGTCAGAGCTCTATAGCAGGTCGAGATCATCCTCTCCAAACCATATCTTCATGGAGCTGGCTTTGTGCACAGTGGCAATGTCATGCCAGAATAGGTTTAGGTCTCCTAGTTGTAAGTGAAGACCAAATCTAATCTTCCAAATTTAAGTTAACTGTTTGTAGAAAAACACATTTGGATGGAAATGTAGGGTGTTTCCAAAACGTGTCTATAGAGTGTATTTTATACGTGTAGGTAAAAAAAAAGCCACTGGGAACAGAAAATCCCGCTATGGGGTTCATCAATATTTCAAGCACTACCGATCATTTTATTATCTATTTCAGTTGAATAAATTGATTCATTGATTTGATTATAAAAATGGATTCTTACAATATACACCTATTTACAAGATGCCTTTGATAAACTGCTAATGTAGTATGCACCATAAGATGAAAAATTTCAGAAAAACACTTTAATCAAAGCAACAGACAGTTACAAAACACCTTGTCCCACACATAATTCTGACCTGCAGGATTGGAGTCGCTTTGCTTCTTCACGAGTGTCAGCTTATATCCGTCTCCGTAGGTGCTCTTGAGGAAAAGGGGTGAGCCACAGCACTTGAGCTTCCCGTGGGAGATGATGGCGATGCGATCGCCTAGAAGGTCAGCCTCGTCCATGTGGTGTGTAGAGAGAAGGATGGTCCTTCCTGCTCATGAGCACACGTTAACACACACACACACACACACACACACACAGAGTTTGATAAATACATTCGATTCTGGATTTTATAAAATAATTACATTTATATAAATGTCTAAATAATATACCTATCAAATTTATACATTTTTGTTTCACATTTTCTTTGTGACATTTATGTTATTCAGAAAGAAGCAGTGTCAGGATTCTGCAAAAGTCAGAGGTAAACCTGGAAATTTATGCTTTCAGACACAGGACACAAGTCTTTAGGACAGAGGACATTTTTTTTCTGAAAAGGGACCAGTTATACCGATTAGGCATAACATTATGACCACCTGCCTAATATAGTGTTGTCCCCTCTTTGCTGCCAAAACATTTCTGACCAATCGAACATTAACAGCATTAACTTTTTCAGCGGTTTGAGCTACAGGAGCTCGTCTGTTGAATCGGACCACACGTGCCAGCCTTCACTGCCCACGTGCATCAATGAGCTTCTCCCACACATGACCCTGTCACTGGTTCACCACTGTTCCTTCCTTGGAACACTTTTAATAGATACTGACCACTGCAGACCAGGAATATCCCACAAGAGCTGCAGTTATTTTGGGACCCACTAACAGGTGCAATTAATGAAGAGATAATCAATTTCATTCACTCGCTGGTCATAATGTTATAATGTCATAATGTTATGATTCGTGTACATTTCTGTCATATTAAATTCGAGAGAGAGAGAGAGAGAGAGAGAGAGAGAGAGAGAGAGAGAGAGAGAGAGAGGGAGAGACTGAGAGAGAGAGAAAGAGAGAGAGAGAGAGAGAGAGAGAGAGAGAGGGAGAGGGAGAGACTGAGAGAGAGAGAGAGAGAGAGAGAGAGAGAGAGAGAGAGAGATAGAGAGAAAGAAAGAGAAAGATATATATATAAATATGTTAAACCTAAAGCAGAAATAGTTCAGTATCCACTTCCTTCGCATTTCTCATAACAAACAGTTTTGTTGCCTGTTTTATCTCCAGCAAAGCTGACAGCACTTATGCTTTATATGCAATCTCTGAGAACTGCTCATTAAAAAAAGAAAGTTATACACCTGTCACATTTCCTCCATCTCGTAATTATCGCTTCCACCTGTGCAAAAATACTGCATCTGCCGTCTCTAAGCAAGCGGAGCGTTCGTGTGTACATTTCCATGAATTTTAATAACTGAGATCAAGGTGCTGAAGGTTAAATCCATTGTGAAAGCCATTGGGGAAATGCTTTTCAGAGTTACGGCAGTGCTCCTTCTAACCTTGTTTGTATTTCAGGATGAGGTCCCATATGGCACGGCGGGCATACGGGTCCACTCCAGCTGTCGGCTCGTCCAGAATCACAGCACGAGAACCGCCAACAAAGGCTATAGCTACCGACAGCTTCCTCTTCATGCCCCCGGAAAGGGTCTGCACCAGGCAGTGGCGTTTATTAGACAATTCCAGATCTTCAATCATTCTGCATGTAGGAAAGAGTAAATAATCATGAACATTGGTGAAGCAAGAAAAAACCCATTAAGCTGCAGGACAAATGAAGAAACTGTCATGATCTTACTTTCCCCAATTTGCATCCCAGTTCCCATGGCAACAGCAGCATGTGCTCGTGTTTTTCTTCTAGTCATTGCATTGTTCCAGTGATTAATTCAGATCTATACTGAATTCAAATCTTTCTTTGTTGTCCCAGAGTCTAGATTGAAATACTAATTATATACGCTGAATACTGAATTCTAGACTCTGGGACGACAGTAAAAAGATATATTCTGTATAATGTAGTCACTGCAAAGCACTAACTTGCTCTATATTCTGAAATAATATTTAACTACGATCGAATGAAAAGTCTTATTTTACTAAGCAAATAAATTCTGTTGTATAGGAGGAAAAAAAACGTTTTGCAACTGTTGAACAATAGATTTTAGATGATAGATTGTGCAAGTTTAACAATATATTGAAGGAACACAGAAAATGTGGTCTTGGTTATCGAAAAGAACCTTGATATAAACAACCTCCAATTTTAAAAGCCAAAAACAAACAGCTTTTATAATTCATCCACAATGCTGTGGCGGTCTCGCTGGTACGTCAGCCATCTAGCAAAATGTAAACTTCAGTGCCATTTGATATCTCTTTGATTTTCTATACCTAATATGAAGTGTAACTATAAAGTACAAAATATGTCTGATTTTATGTTTCCACATCAAAGTATAAACTGTACACTTCACCTTTTTTTTTGTCTAAACATACTACTTGAAGAGGAATGAAAGTCAGTAGGAGTAAGACAGAGTACATGTATGTGAATGAGAGGGAGGGCAGTGGAGTGGTGCGGTTGCAGGGAGAAGAGGTGGAGAAGGTGGAGGAGTTCAGGTACCTGGGGTCAACAGTGCAAAGTAATATAGAGTGTGTTAGAGAAGTGAAGAATAGAGTGCAGGCAGGGTGGAGTGGGTGGAGAAGAGTGATAGCAGGAGAGATTTGTGAATGAAGAGTATCTGTAAGAGTGAAGGGGGAAAGTTTATAGGACTGTGGTGAGACCTGAGATGTTGTATGGATTAGAGACAGTGGCATTTGAATAAAAGACAGGAGGTGGAGCTGGAGGTAGCAGAGCTAAAGTTGAGAAGGTTTTCGTTGAGAGTGACGACGATGGACAGGATTAGAAATTAGTTTATTAGAGGGACAGCGCATGTAGGACGTTTTGGAGACAAGGTGAGGAAGGCGAGATTGAGATGGTTTGGACATGTTCAGAGGAGGGACACGGGGTATATCAGTAGAAGAATGCTAAGGATGGAGCCACCAGGAAGGAGGAACAGAGGAAGACCAAGGAGGAGGTTTATGGATGTGGTGAGGGAAGACATGCAGGTAGTTGGTTTGAAAGAGGCAGTTGTAGAGGACAGGGGGGGGTGTGGAGACGGATGATCCGCTGTGGCGACCACTAATGGGAGCAACCGAAAGAAGAAGAAGATACTACTTGCACTAAAATGTTACAGATACATAGTGTGAGATGTATAGACGCATGGTGGTAACTATAATGAATCGACATTCGGTGCCACCCAGATGAGGCTTCTCTCAAAGTTGCTTCCTCGTGCCATCTCAGGGAGTTTTTCCTAATGCCACAGTCACCACTGGCTTGATAATAAGGGATGAACTTACAATTATAAGAAACAAACTTATAGGTACTAAACTTATACACTCTTCTATATAACCGCTTTATCTCTGTAAAGCTGCTTTCAGACAATGTCCGTTGTTAAAAATTAATTTTATTGAACTCAGCTTAGTGCCAAGCTGGCACTACTGGGCCCCTGATCAAGGCCCTTAACCCCCTAGTTCCTGAGATGAAAGTAAGTCTGTTTGGATAAGAACGTCTGCCAAATTCCTTAAAAGTAAATGCAAGGTAACTGGTAGCTATGTGGTTGATATTCTAGGAAAATATAATAGTGAGTGTGTACTCACTTATCCATCTCTTTCCGGATGTCCTCTTCAGCCATGCCCTTCAGACGTGAGTAAAACCACAGGTGCTCCTCAACAGTCAGCTTGTCAAAGAGGACGTTGTGCTGTGGGCACATGCCCAGGTTTTGCCTGATGCGCTCCATCTCGGTGCGGATGTCGTGGCCGTATATGGTAGCTGAGCCCGAAGTCGGGGGGAACAGCCCCGTAAGGATCGACCTGAAGAACAAACATACAGCAGCTGCAATGTGAAACCTCAAGAGTTAAGGGTCAAGCATCCTGAATTAAATATTGTATTGTAGAATTCCTCAAAGAACCAATAAGAGATGTCCCAGAAAGGGGTGAAATGAAACCCTTTTTTACTGGTAGCCTCTGCCTTCATCAATTGGCATTAATAGCTATATTTAAAGTATTACACTAGCTAACTAACTGACAAAAACACTTAGGAGGCACTTTTTCACTTTTTTTTGTTTGGAAATGAACATTGACTTTTGACCTAGCAAATATTAGGCAGGTAACTAAGTACGGGCTAGTCAGTGAGTCAGAGTACCTGAGTAGATATAAAATGGCTGACTAAAAGTTGCGTCTTTAGGTTGTGTATATAACATGTTATTTATTACATTTCCCTCCTTCCCTTCCTAAGAGGGGCATTAAAGCAGAATCAATGGCTATTGATGCAGAATCCTTTTTCTCCACACTTGTGCTTGAACAAAACCAATACAAGTATCTATTAACATGACATTGCATAATGTTTGATTGCTGACACAATCTTAGCACCCCATGTCTAGTTTCGTGTGCTTGTTAGCTTTAGAGAGGCAAAATCTTAAGGCACCTTTTTTTTTTTTTTATTGACATCAGTGTCTGACAGCTAATATTGTAACATAGGTAGCTGGCATCATGGCCATGTTAACACACTTTTATCACACAAACACACGTTACTCTCTTACATAGTGGTGGTCTTGCCAGCTCCATTGTGTCCCAGGAAAGAGACGACCTGATTTTCGTGCAGGTTTAAGCTCAGCTTGTTGAGAGCCAGCTTGCTGCCTGTCTTGTAGACTTTGGTGAGCTTGTCGATGCATACCACGAGAGGTAGGTGGCTGGGTTCCTCTTCGATTCCACGAGTTTCCTCTGGGGTCGTCACAAAGAAATGAAATTCAAGTTCTATAGTAGTTACTGAGGTGCCACTCTAAAATCTCAAACAATGACTGATCTCATATCAGCTATGACAACAGTACCTGAGCGTCTGTGCTCCATGGCACAGGCCTGATCCTCCTCCATGACACTTAGCCTGGCACTGCCACCCCACGGCCACTCCCAAGTCTCGATCCGTCCACTGCCAAGCCAATAGGACTTCTGCAGAGGGAAGTACCAAGGGCGGGGTAGCCCATACATTCCTGCAGAATGAGAGGATTATCATGGATACTTATATACATATCTGTGAAGGCACAGAGCTTTATAAAACTAGCAAGTGGGAGGTCTTTGCTTCAAGTAGGAGTAGCATTGGACGCTTGAGATGTGGCACAGGACTGGAATAAAAAAAGCTGAAGGAGCTGAACGGTTTTTACTTTTAGTAAGGCTGGGGGACACAAAAGAAAAGGTCATGTTAATTCACATGGTACAATAGTTTGGTCTGATGCATCATTAATTCTAAGGAGCTGCTTTACCTGGTTAGCATTGCTACGTTATTATTTTTTTTTAATTGTGAGAGATCCATCTTTGAAAATAAGGGAGATGTGCAGACCTGCAGTCACTACAGGGAAATTAAGTTGATCAATCACACTATGAAGTTATGGGAAAGAGTAGTGGAAGCAAGGCTGAGAGAAGAGGTGACCATCTGTGAGCAACAGTATGGTTTCATGCCGAGGAAGAGCACCACAGACAACTTATTTGCTTTGAGAATGTTGATGGAGAAGTATAAAAAATCCCACCACCTGCCCTCTGGATCCAATCCTATGCTTCAGATCATCTCACACCTCCTGCTGTTTATCTCCACGATCTTTAACGGGTCCTTAACATCCGGCCATGTGCCAACTACCTTCAGAGCAGCAAAGGTTATTCCCATCTTGAAGAAACCTGCTCTGGATCTCTCTGACATCAACAACTACAGACCGGAATCACTTATCACCTATTTTCAAAATCTCTGGAACGCACTGTTTTTACATGTTGCTTGATCAGCCAAGCTGTCACCTGTACTCATCCTCCTCAACCTTTCAGCAGCATTCGACACAGTCAACCACAAGACTTGTCTACCCCCAGGAGCCTTGGTACACGCAGAGCAGCTTGGAAATGGTTTGCTTCCCACCTGGATGGTCGCTTATTCCAGGTAACATGGAGGGGGTCCACATCTGGCCCATGCAGACTCTCCACTGGTGTCCCACAAGGCTCAGTACTTGGTCCTCTTCTCTTCTCTTTCTATACCCACACTCTTGGTGAAGTCATATCCTCACATGGGTTTTCTTACCATTGCTATGCTGATGGCACTCAACTCATTTTTTCTTTTCCTCCCTCAGCTTTCACTCAGATCTCGGCATGCTTAGCGAAGCTTGTGGATGAGTGTTCATCGACTAAAACTCAATCCCAGCAAAACTGAACTGCTGGTCATCTATTATATATCTATTACGACATTATTCTTTTGATTATGTCTATTCTCTTTATATATTTGCATTTCTTTTACTTTTCTGCTGTAACAGAGAAATTTCCCCACTGTGGGATGAATAAAGGTATATATTATCTTATCCCAGGTGATTCATCTCCAGGTCAGGATCTCAGAATAACTCTTCATAACTCTCGTCTCTCCGCTTCAGCCACTGCTAATAACCTCGGGGTAACTATGGACAATAAATTTTTCTTCTCCTCACATGTTGCTAATGTGGCTCTTGTCGATTCCTTCACTAGAACATCCGATGCTTGTTCAGTCTCTTGTCATTTCAAGACAGCTACTGCAGCTCTCTGCTGGCAGGTCGACCTCTGAACACTATTCGTGCACTGCAAATGATCCAAAATGCAGCTGCGTGACTTGTGATCAACCTGCCCCAGTTCTCCCACACCATCCCACTCCTGCGCTCCTTTTACTGGCTTCCAGTAGCTGCACGTATCAGATTTAAAACACTGATTACTGCCTACAAAAATGGACCAGCACCCTCTCACCTCAGAGACCTCATCACTCCTCGCACTGCACCACGCTGTCTGAGATCCTCCAGCACTGCTCAACTGGTACCACCTCCTCTCAGGGTAAGAGGTAACTATACTTCAAGGCTCTTCAAATGTTCTTGCACCGAGGTGGTGGAATGAACTTCCCCTAGATGTCCAAAAAGCAGAGTCCCTGGCTATCTTTAAGCGACGGGTGAAGACCTACCTCTTCCTGAAACACTTTACAAGTTTGCTTAAGTTTGTAATCTAGCATACCATTGTACATTTAATTATTAATAAAGACTCGAAGCACTTTTGTACGTCGCTCTGGACAAGAGCGTCTGCTAAATGCGGCAAATGTAAATGTAAATGTCGGTATGATTACAAGGACTGTTGTGTCTTACATAAATATACAAATACATAGAAGCTTGCTAATCGTTTTTTAAATATATATCTAGGCTGCTATAAAAAAATAATGCATTACGTAATGTTTTATACGCGTATGTTGCTGTTACTGTGATCGTATGTTCGTATGAGTGCAAGCATTAATAGCTAAAAAGTTAATAACTTCCTGCTAGGGTGTCCATTCACACCAAGCTCAACTTCATACTTGAATCAGTGAGCAAACCCACTAACAGGCTGCTTCAATTTACAGGGATATTCCTTAAATTTTATGTAATTGAAGCAAATAGCATTTGTGTCATGGTTCACCTGGATGCACAGCCTCTATGTACCAAGTGAGCACGCCGTACACAGAGGCGTCGATGATGAGCATGACGATTGACAACAGGAGGTTAAAATCATCGCCCTCTACCGGTGACTGGTTGATGGTGCGCCACTGGATGCCCACGCCGGCCACCTCGTACAAGGCAAAGTACTTTGAGCCGAGGCCAAAAGCAGTGGTGGACATCAGAGACTGCAGGAAGGGAGGAAGTCATATTAAAACACAAGGCCAGATGGCAATTCTAGTGCCAGGTTCAAAAGGCATTGAACCAATATATGTTAAAGGTGAGCATGTGGCATAAAGCAGTGTCTTACCGCAATACACTTTTCGAAGGCTGTGATCTTATCATGGGCCACCTCTTCTCTGATGGCCACATACATGTAGGGAACGTAACTCAAGAAATAGATAATCCCACCACAAGCTGAGGCCAGTTTGGCTTTGGAGTAGATTACCGACACTAAAAAACTAAAGAAAAGGGAAGAATTATTATAATATACTCCTCTATATCCCTCTACATCATAATGGAATGATGTCATTAGGAGAATTATTATGCACACAGTCTGTGTGGGTTTTTTTGTTTGTTTGCTTAGTAAAAGGTATAATCATCTTACAATGGAAAAGAGTACACTCTCTGCAAAACCATGCTGCCAAAACACATGCATCAGCACTGCCTGGATCAAACACTTCATTTTAAGAAAAAAAAGCAGAGTTTTCTATTTTCATGGGCAACATAAGTAACTGCTTCATTGGGATACTTCTTTTAGCTGTTTGGATGTCGGTAGTTCCACTGTTTATTTATTTTTCTGAGGCACCACAGAGACACTAAACAACTAGATATTACAGTCAAAACAGACTCCAGTAATAACTTGAATAAAATACAAGGGCTAGAAAATTACCAACAAAAAATGGAACATCATTGGCCACAATATGATACATTACCAGAACATGATGGTAGCAATGGCGTATATAGTCAGGAAGAGCCAGATGATGAAGGGGTCGCTGTGGAGAAGCACTCGGCCGTACTTTAATATAGCCGTCAGTGCTGTTACTGATATGGAGAGCTGCACAAAACCAGTAATGAACCAGGCCACCCAGTGCACAGCATTATTTAAGCCCATCATCTTCATCACCTGAAAGGAAACATCAGCAGCAACATAACCAGCCATCAATATATCAGTTATTGAATAATAAAAAATTTTTATAACAGTATAATAGGCAGGATGTTCCAAACGGATTCTGCTAGTAATAATCATCTAGCAAAAACAACAAATAATTCATTGTTGTTTAATTAAAGATTACTCAATATAAAGCCGCATATAGCTCAACCGGGCTGCAAATCTAAGTAGCAATCTTTTCTTTCACAAGCTTTTACACCGAACGCGTACCACTCATTGCGCACCACTCCACTGCTCCAGTATAACTAACGGCAAGGGTTTCTAAACTAAGTCACACTGCTTCCAAAAAATTGCCGATGTCCCAGAGTTGCCAACTCCTAGTTCCAAAATTCCCGCTTTCCTGTGCCACCCTGTACAAATGTGTTGGTCTCCCCAAACGTTTGGCCATATAGTGTATGTCGCTTAGACGTTACAGGACAGAGGACATCATAATCCTTTTAATATTTGAATAATATTACAAGGTTAGAAACATAAAAATAACAGATGATATCATTATAGAGAAATAGCTCAACATAACATTTTAAGCAATTCCAACCTCCCAGATTCCAGGTCACACCAATGTTAATTTATCTTATCTACAGTATATCATCTTATATCTCATATAACTTAAGCCAAATTGAATCTTCTGTGGCATTTAAACAGTACCATTTAATAGGGATTGCTGAGCATGTGCAGTTTCATCTGTAAAAATGAGCAGAAGGTAGAGTGTATTGCGTGCACACAATGATATTTCCGAGCGTGGAGCAGGAAATGAGCGTTCAAAGAGCGTTTAAACCACTTTTTCTACAAGCACACACACACACACACACACACACACACACACACACACACACGCTTCCTTTTCACTCACTTGCACTCTTCTCACGAGTCAAAGGCTTTGAACACAAGTCTTATGTTCCTACCACTATGATCATATATAATAATATATTACACACATGATCTGGCTGTCAGAACATGAGGAAGTCTTCCTGCTGCTCACCTCTTTGAGACGATGCTCCTTCTCAGCCACTATGTGTTGGATCATCATGGCCACTGAATAAACCCAGGAGATCACCATACACAGAGGCATCATGTGTTCGATCACAAACAGGAAACTGCAAACATGAACACAGCTTTACCAAGCAGTAAAATTGTCTTGGAATGTTAGGCTACCATAAAACCAAAGCTGCAATTGCTATAACAAGTGTCAGCGCCATCAACACATTCAGCTTCACACGTTCACAGCCCTCAGACACCGTTTTCACCATTAATCCCTTCAAATTTCACTAATGAGGACTGAAGTGAGAGAGGTCTGAGAAAGATGAAAATGAGAACAGACTCACTCGTCTCTGGTGTAGCAGGGGTAGGGGAACATCTGCACGTAATTTCCAGGCTCCACAACATCGTGTTCAACAAACGTGTTAATGATGGCTCTCTCCATCATATCTTAAAAAAAAGATGAAACACCAGAGTTATGGTTAATTAAACATGCAAAAGGAAAAATGAGTGTAAGTTCATGTTTAAAAAAATCATGTAAGACATTACATTTCAAGATCTATGACCTTCTATGACAGTGTTCTAGTGACACGATAAAAAAGATTACAAGAATAAAGTCGTAGCAGTACAAGAATAAAGTCGAAATTAGGAGAATAAAGTCGTAGCAATACAAGATTAAACGCGCAATATTTTGAGAATAAAGTCAAAATTACGAAAATAAAGTCGTAATTTGTTTACTTGAATGTTGTTATTTAAATTATGTTTGGTACAAGCATGTCATTTGTACTAGTGAGCTTATAACTTAATTCTGCAGAGGGTGTGCCAGTGTTTAACTCCTTCAGGGTTGAATTATTCGATCAACATCCTCATAGGCTTTTGAGTAACGACAACGCAGATGTAACCACTGGTGCCATTTCAGACTGCACAAAACAGGCAATTTCCTTAATGTCTGTCTGATTTTTTCTTCTAAATAAATTTAGTTTCCTACATAATTGCTGCAGTGTCCGTTTACTAATTAGAATTCCGTGCTCAAGAGACAAAAGACAAAGAATTTCCTTATTGCTGAATTTTACTATATATTGCTATATATTACGCATTGCTACGACTTAGTTCTTAAAAAATGTTTACTTTATTCGCACAATTACGGCTTCATTATCAAAATATGGTAACTTAATTCTCATACTACAACAACTTTATTCTCGTAATATTAGATTATTATTTTTTTTTTTACATGGCACTGAAACGCCATTGTAACCTTCCTACTTTGTCCGCAAAGGTAATATGTTCTGAAAGAGACCCCCAGAGAGAGCAACACGGAAAACATTTTTTATCATTTTAAGCTACCAAAAGGTTTCAAGTCTTCTCAGAAAGTGAAAAATTATTCTGTGTCCAAACAATCTGAGTGAGCATTTTTAACTATTTAAAAGGCATTTTGGGGAGACTGGGTTCATGTCACAAAGTAATGAATTTGTTTAGTTTTCCAAATGCTTTTGAGTATGAGTTTAAGTTTTGGCAGTGTCTCCACCCCTGTGATTTGGTGTCAACCCTTGCTTAATTCAAAATTCGCCAATGTGTTTTTCTTGCAAACTCTTGTCAAATGTATTATGTTTTCACATCTGTGTCCTACGTTATCAAAGCTCTCGTTACTGCTCGTTTTCATAGT
The DNA here is from genome assembly GCF_946808225.1 of Silurus aristotelis. Taxonomy (NCBI): domain Eukaryota; kingdom Metazoa; phylum Chordata; class Actinopteri; order Siluriformes; family Siluridae; genus Silurus; species Silurus aristotelis. The sequence continues at coordinate 6,730,672 of NC_139596.1, forward strand.
CACAACCTTGACAAATCTGTGGCATATTTCTAAAAAAAACTGCTATGATTTGATTGTTTTATGTACATGTCATTTGCCAGGTGCGTTGCAATGCGATTTTCAAGTGCATTGCCATTTGCACTGGTACGTTACAGTGCATGTACATTGTAATTCTTGTGCGTTTCTCAGAGCCAGCTTTAGTCACAAAAGATTTACACAGTATTGACACGAAATAGAATACAAAAATAAACTTTTGAATAGAAAAATATACACAGACCCACCATAACATTATGACATTATAACATTATGACCAGTGAGTAAATAACACTGTATATCTCTTTATCATGGTACCTGCTAGTAGGTTGATGTGTTTAGAACAGGAAAAATGGGCGAGCATAAGGATTTGAGTGATTTTAACAAGGGTAATTGATGGCTAGACGACTGGGTCAGAGCATCTTTAAAACTGCAGCTCTTGTGGCTGTTCCCGGTCTGCAGTGGTCAGTGTGTATCAAAAGTGCTCCAAGGAAGGAACAGTGGTAAACCGACGACAGGGTCATTGATGCATGTGGGGAGTGAAGGCTGGTCCGTGTGGCCTGATCCAACAGATGAGCTCCTGTAGCTCAAATTGCTAAATTGCTTTTAGTACCCGATGGGAACTGTTTTTGCAGCAAAAGGGGGACCAACACAATATTAGGCAGGTGGTCATAATAGTATGCCTGATAAGTGTATATACATTTTGAATAGTGGTGAAAGTCAATAAATAACGTTGCACATTGTATGAGTAATATTGCACATTGTGTAAATAAGTAATTTGAGCATGTTGTTGACTATACATAAGTAATATTGCACATGGTCAACAGAAGTGAGAATGCAACTAGATTAACATATAAGAAGTTGAGGGTTGCTCAAGAATCTCAATACTGGCAGCTTGGATGTGCTGGGATTTGAACTCACAGCCTTCCTTTAAGAAGTAAATGCCAAGACGTGGAAGAATTAAAATGTGAACTCAAATCCCAGCATTCAAACTGCCATTCTTGGGCCCTTGAGCAAGGCTCTTATGCCTCAACTGCTCAGTTGTAAATTGCTCTGGAAAAGAGCATCTGCCAAACGCCATAAATATAAATGCAGGTGTTATCCACTGAGCTTTCACTACCCTCAAGGGAAATGTTTAAAAATACGCCCAGTTCGTGTTTTAAGAACCAAAACGTCCAACACCAAACCATTTAAATTTCTGATTTGATTTTTTCAAATAGAAAAAGATCAAACATGTGAGATTATTCCTTCATAACTACTACATTGAGAGCTCTGATGTAAGCGATAAGCTTTGTTGCCCTTTAGTAAGCTCCTCTATAAAATATTAAACATAATGCAGTGTTAAAAGCCGCTGAGGCAACACTTTTCACCTGCAAATTCATGGATGTTCCAAGTTTAGCTTAACCAGGTAAGCAGTTTACCAGACACACTCTGAATTAAAAAATAAAGATTATTTCTATCTCTATGGCAGTCCGCTCCTTCATGGGCATCATACGAGCAGATGATTTATTGCTCTACTTATGGTTTTGTACAGTCTTTTGCTTCAGAACAAATTGCAGAAACAATGTGAAAAGGCTTGCAGAAAAAAAAAAAGTTTCCAATAAAATCGCCACACTCACAATGTCTTCATCAGCACCAAAAAAAAACAAAAAAAGCTAGTTGCCTGAGGTAGTTAAAGCTGTTCATAATGTTTAAGTTGTTTATAAAGATTAAGGGCTCGTATCTCTACCTTGGATCCACACAAAGCCGTAGAGGAAGTAGAACTTGCCGCCAGTGTTGGGTCCCGGGCGCCAGTAAGCACGTCGGATCTCATTAGTTTTCTCCGTGAAGCTGGAGTTCTGTCTGATTTTATACTGTACATGAGGAGGCAGGGAGCCGTCCTTATTGGTCTGGAAAATAACACCTATTTGGAGAGCACATGTAGTCACTCTAGCATGCCGTTATACTCGCACTAATGCCGAAAAATGGATTTGTGTAAGAAAAGGGTTTCACTCACTGGCAAATACGGAGACATTATCATGGTAGGCCTGATTCAGAGTGTAGTTTACGATGCTCTCCTCATCCGGAAAGCCTTTGAATACATCCACACTCACCTAAAACATAAACAACAAAATTTTCTTATATAGAGAAATAATGCTGTCCCATGAAAAAGGCTTATAAAACTAAATGGATAAAACATTCCAGACTGAAAAGATGCTCTGAATTATGTAAGAAATGAAACACGACAGGGTGGTGGGATGCTACTCGATGAATTACTGTTCAAATAACAGCACATATTGAATGTTTTATGCCTCTTGCACCCAAGCAATATGCAAACAATGGCCATTTTTATTTATTAAAGCAAGACACAGCATTTTAATACTGTAGAATGGGTGGGAAACAAGCTAGGTCCTAGACTGTATTAACTGCATGGTAATGAGAAGCTTGAGAAAGACCTTTGACATGAACTGGATCCAGCCGCAGGCGGCATTGTCGATGGTGTCGAGCTGCTCCAGCAGCGTGCTGACGTTCGGCAGGGTGAAATTCTCCTGCATCAGACTTTCTAACAGTTCACTGTCCGAGGCATTTAGCAGCTCTGGTTGCCTCCGCAGGTCAGAAGTCAACTATGGAAGCACAGCATAGAAAATGTAGCATAATAAGTCATACAATAACTGTGTTATACAGTAGCTTTTTAAAACCATTGATGGCGTTTACAAAAGACTCTTCTTTAATTTGCATGGGGAAAACATTTCATTGATTTTAGCCATTTTTGTATTCATTTAATTTGCTATAATTATATACTGAGGCAGGAAAATAGTAGATTGTAGTATTAGTCACAGTTATGATGACATTGTTTATATATATATATATATATATATATATATATATATATATATATATATATATATATATATATATATATATATATATATATATATATATATATATATATACTACAGTGAGGAAAATAAGTATTTGAACACCCTGCTATTTTGCAAGTTCTCCCACTTAGAAATCATGGAGGGGTCTGAAATTGTCATCTTAGGTGCATGTCTACTGTGAGAGACATAATCAAAAAAAAAAATCCAGAAATCACAATATATGATTTTTAAACTATTTATTTGTATGATACAGCTGCAAAAAAGTATTTGAACACCTGTCTATCAGCTAGAATTCTGACCCTCAAAGACCTGTTAGTCTGCCTTTAAAATGTCCACCTCCACTACATTTATTATCCAAAATTAGATGCACCTGTTTGAGGTCGTTAGCTGCATAAAGACACCTGTCCACCCCATACAATCAGTAAGAATCCAACTACTAACATGGCCAAGACCAAAGAGCTGTCCAAAGACACTAGAGACAAAATTGTACACCTCCACAAGGCTGGAAAGGGCTACGGGGAAATTGCCAAGCAGCTTGGTGAAAAAAGGTCCACTGTTGGAGCAATCATTAGAAAATGGAAGAAGCTAAACATGACTGTCAATCTCCCTCGGACTGGGGCTCCATGCAAGATCTCACCTCGTGGGGTCTCAATGATCCTAAGAAAGGTGAGAAATCAGCCCAGAACTACACGGGAGGAGCTGGTCAATGACCTGAAAAGAGCTGGGACCACCGTTTCCAAGGTTACTGTTGGTAATACACTAAGACGTCATGGTTTGAAATCATGCATGGCACGGAAGGTTCCCCTGCTTAAACCAGCACATGTCCAGGCACATCTTAAGTTTGCCAATGACCATTTGGATGATCCAGAGGAGTCATGGGAGAAAGTCATGTGGTCAAATGAGACCAAAATAGAACTTTTGGGTCAAAATTCCACTAAACGTGTTTGGAGGAAGAAGAATGATGAGTACCATCCCAAGAACACCATCCCTACTGTGAAGCATGGGGGTGGTAGCATCATGCTTTGGGGGTGTTTTTTCTGCACATGGGACAGGGCGACTGCACTGTATTAAGGAGAGGATGACCGGGGCCATGTATTGCAAGATTTTGGGGAACAACCTCCTTCCCTCAGTTAGAGCATTGAAGATGAGTCGAGGCTGGGTCTTCCAACATGACAATGACCCGAAGCACACAGCCAGGATAACCAAGGAGTGGCTCTGTAAGAAGCATATCAAGGTTCTGGTGTGGCCTAGCCAGTCTCCAGACCTAAACCCAATAGAGAATCTTTGGAGGGAGCTCAAACTCCATGTTTCTCAACGACAGGCCAGAAACCTGACTGATCTAGAGAAGATCTGAGTGGAGAAGTGGGTCAAAATCCCTCCTGCAGTGTGTGCAAATCTGGTGAAAAACTACAGGGAACGTTTGACCTCTGTAATTGCAAACAAAGGCTACTGTACCAAATATTAACATTGACTTTCTCAGGTGTTCAAATACTTATTTGCAGCTGTATCATACAAATAAATAGTTAAAAAATCATACATTGTGATTTCTGGATTTTTTTTTTTAGATTATGTCTCTCACAGTGGACATGCACCTACGATGACAATTTCAGACCCCTCCATGATTTCTAAGTGGGAGAACTTGCAAAATAACAGGGTGTTCAAATACTTATTTTCCTCACTGTATATATATTCATTCATTCATTCATTCTCTCCCGCTTATCCGTAATTCGGGTCGCGGGGGCAGCAGTCTAAGCAGACCCCCGCCTTCGACTGCTGCCCAATCCTCACAGCACCGTCCCTCACGGTCCCTCCTGTAGGTGGTGAGCCCACAGGAAGCTGTATATATATATATATATATATATATATATATATATATATATATATATATATATATATATATATATATATATATATATATATATATAGAAATCATGGAGGGGTCTGAAATTGTCATCGTAGGTGCATGTCCACTGTGAGAGACATAATCTAAAAAAAAAAATCCAGAAATCACAATATATGATTTTTAAACTATTTATTTGTATGATACAGCTGCAAATAAGTATTTGAACACCTGTCTATCAGCTAGAATTCTGACCCTCAAAGACCTGTTAGTCTGCCTTTAAAATGTCCACCTCCACTACATTTATTATCCTAAATTAGATGCACCTGTTTGAGGTCATTAGCTGCATAAAGACACCTGTCCACCCCATACAATCAGTAAGAATCCAACTACTAACATGGCCAAGACCAAAGAGCTGTCCAAAGACACTAGAGACAAAATTGTACACCTCCACAAGGCTGGAAAGGGCTACGGGGAAATTGCCAAGCAGCTTGGTGAAAAAAGGTCCACTGTTGGAGCAATCATTAGAAAATGGAAGAAGCTAAACATGACTGTCAATCTCCCTCGGACTGGGGCTCCATGCAAGATCTCACCTCGTGGGGTCTCAATGATCCTAAGGAAGGTGAGAAATCAGCCCAGAACTACACGGGAGTAGCTGGTCAATGACCTGAAAAGAGCTGGGACCACCGTTTTCAAGGTTACTGTTGGTAATACACTAAGACATCATGGTTTGAAATCATGCATGGCACGGAAGGTTCCCCTGCTTAAACCAGCACATGTCCAGGCACGTCTTAAGTTTGACAATGACCATTTGGATGATCCAGAGGAGTCATGGGAGAAAGTCATGTGGTCAGATGCGACCAAAATAGAACTTTTGGGTCATAATTTCACTAAACGTGTTTGGAGGAAGAAGAATGATGAGTACCATCCCAAGAACACCATCCCTACTGTGAAGCATGGGGGTGGTAGCATCATGCTTTGGGGGTGTTTTTCTGCACATGGGACAGGGCGACTGCACTGTATTAAGGAGAGGATGACTGGGGCCATGTATTGCGAGATTTTGGGGAACAACCTACTTCCCTCAGTTAGAGCATTGAAGATGGGTCAAGGCTGGGTCTTCCAACATGACAATTACCCAAAGCACACAGCCAGGATAACCAAGGAGTGGCTCTGTAAGAAGCATATCAAGGTTCTGGCGTGGCCTAGCCAGTCTCCAGACCTAAACCCAATAGAGAATCTTTGGAGGGAGCTCAAACTCCGTGTTTCTCAGCGACAGGCCAGAAACCTGACTGATCTAGAGAAGATCTGTGTGGAGGAGTGGGCCAAAATCCCTCCTGCAGTGTGTGCAAACCTGGTGAGAAACTACAGGAAACGTTTGACCTCAAACAAATGCTACTGTACCAAATATTAACACTGACTTTCTCAGGTGTTCAAATACTTATTTGCAGCTGTATCATACAAATAAATAGTTTAAAAATCATACATTGTGATTTCTGGATTTTTTTTTTTTAGATTATGTCTCTCACAGTGGACATGCACCTACGATGACAATTTCAGACCCCTCATTGATTTCTAAGTGGGAGAACTTGCAAAATAGCAGGGTGTTCAAATACTTATTTTCCTCACTGTATATATATATATATATATGTGTGTGTGTGTGTGTGTGTGTGTGTGTGTGTGTGTGTGTGTGTGTGTGTGTGTGTGTGTAGTTTTTCTTTTATTAATTTAATTGTCTGTGTTTTTCTTTCTCTCATCTGGTTTAATGATCAAGCGTATTTTACCTGTATTTGCTTGTAACCCAATACAGTATTACCCATATAACCAGAGATGGCTTTACCGTTCAGTCTATCCTTTCAGCAGAATCCTTTCAGTCTAACAAAGATATATAACACTGACAACTTCCCAGTGATTTCATTTGGCTAGTAGCCCTTTACTTATGACTAATGTGCTAGTTCTGGAGGCGGACAGCCTGAAACCACTTTACTCATTTCAATAACAAAAGAGCTGCTGGCTGGCTGAAAACCGTGTTCAGTTCCAGCACCAAAATGCTGCTTGCCTGAAACCTCGATTTAAAGGCTATGACAACAACCAAAGCAGGTCATTTGCATTAAAACAAACACTGACAAAATTGCTGTATTTTAAATGGTTTAAAAAAGAGAAAAAAGAAATGCTAAATTGAAATTGCACTAATGACACCAATGTTCTGAGATAAAGAGGACTAACTGCCTTGGAATCGTAAGATATCTTCTCCAAGCAAGAATAACAGCTTGTAAAAATAATCAACGGTTATTGTTTTTATGCTGTTCTTTTGTTAACACCTACATCTCATTATGTAATTGTTCAACTCTTAAAACATCGTCAATATTCTGGTTCTTAAATAGGGTTACTCTTCCCACTGGGTATCCAGGAATCCGTAGCCACTGATTAAATATATGTGAACTATTGAATTTGTCAAAACTCCAAAGTCTGCATCTAAAAAATAGCCTGATTTGGTTAGCAAATACTGTTTCAATTCCACTATTATGGTGCTTTAGATGCTGTTACCTGTTGCAGCCATGCCAGGCCATTGTGCAGTTTGCCCTCTTCCAGAAAAGGTCTAAGCTCAGCTGAAATGTTGAGCCACACTTTAGCATAATGAGTCACATTGCCAATGAAGGCGAATGTCTCATTGGCCTAGAGAACGAGATTAACATACCTCCATCATCATTGACTATCCCTCAGAAAATAATTAAAAGGAACCTGCTAGAAACATGCCTGCTACCTTTAAACTTTAAATACAGTTAGCAAAATGGAATTCTCAGGACTATGAGATTTACTTGCCTTCTGAATGACCTTATCCACCTCTGAGCCAATTGGAGAATAAAGGATCTTGGGATTTGTAGTCATAAGGTGAACGAGAAGTCCTAAATTCCTTTGCTCTTTGTTGGTAAAACCGAGTGAGCTCATGTTACCTTGCTTCAAAGCTTCTGGCTCAATAATCCTGTTGAAAAAGTCTAGTTTTAGTAAACTCAAAAGAGGCTCTGGGAGTAAGGAGGATTGAGTATCCACACCAATACACAAACCTGTTATTTCCACACAGAATGGGCTGCAGGCCAGCCCATAACTGCACAAATGCAGAGAACTGAGAGTGGGGATTGTCTGCCTGAGAGTCCTTCCCCTCAGCTGAGTTCTCAGTTATGTTGGTATTTGAGGTGGTGGTGTTAGAGTTCCAAGTGGCATTGTTAGCAGAAAACGAGGTCTGGTGCCCAGCACATGCACCTTTGGGCAGCAACCTGGCCAGGCCCGAGAGAAGATCCACATCTTTGAACAGCTTCTCTACCTCGGCTAGGTCCTTCAGCAGGGCACCAAGGTGGGATTGGAATGGCACTGTTGAAGCATTAGTCTGTTCCAACTTTAACTAAATGGTTGGAAAGCAAGAAAATGATGGTGTTAGATATACTGAATTTGGTGTAAGATAAACTAATTAAATTGAAATGATGTAAGAGGATGACAGATATATGAATAGATGACTGTAAGAAAGATAACTGGATAGTTGTATGCATGCATGTATGTACAGTGTGTATGTAAGGATAAATAGAAGAATGGATAGATAAATGGCTGGATGGAAGGGTAGGTAGATAAGTTATTTGATTAATGGACAGATGGGTAAAAATTACAATAATATAAGCAAATAGATTGATGGATAGATATGTGGATGAAGGGATTCATGAGGGTATAGGTGGGTGGATGGATCCACTGATGTCATTCAGTAAATTCACTTTAAAGCAGAATGAGAGAAAAATGTGCAGATGGGTTTATAGATGGATGGATGGATGAATGATAGGATAGGATAGGATAGGATAGGATAGGATAGGATAGGATAGGATAGGATAGGATAGGTGTATGGATAATGATGATGAGAGAATTGTTTAGGTATAATAATTGTGGATTGATGGATGGTTAGTTGATGGTATAGATAATGGATAATGAGAAAAAGGTTATATAGGTGGAATCACGGGCAGATGGTAGGATAGATACATGAATAGGTAAATGATATGGTATATAATTAGTTAATTAATGGATTAGTTGTTTTAAAAATATAGATGCATGGATAGCTGGATAGATGGCTTGTTGGGTGGATGTGTTGATAGATGGATGGTATATAGAAATCCAGTTTGATACAAAACATATTTAGTATATATATATATATATATATATATATATATATATATATATATATATATATATATATATATATATATATATGATTGGTGATATCGGATGATCCGCTGTGGCGACCCCTAATGGGAGAAGATACTGTATATATGTGATGTGGTGAGGTAACTCGTGATTAATCGTAACTTAATTGCACATTTTTATCTGTTCCACATGTACTTGAAATTAATACTTTTCAAGTTTTTAATACTCATTAAACATCACAACATAGGCATGGACAAATATGGAGGCTTTATGCAAATATATGTTTATTATTAGTGAAACCAAACTCAACATAGAGAATGAAGCCAAAATATTTTTGTAAATTATTTAAATGATGTTGTTTTCAATTTCGTAAATCATCAGGACACTAAACTGAACTGTTTCTATGTTTCCACACGGACGGTATGAGTTGCCGGAAGTGTGCATAATGGTGGATTTTGGTTCTTGATTTAGACTTGGCGTAAAACAAATGTTCAGTAATTTGAAAAAAAAATGAAAATTCTGTGTTTATTGTTTTTTAAATTTGAGTAAGGAATGAACGTTGTGATTAAACGTGTGTTGCGTTGAAGGTTATAATTTTGCCTCTTTTATATTTATTTATTTGTATTTTTTTATTATAAATGGTTGCAGAAATGCGTGCTGCATTAATAAAATTGGTGCTGTTAAAATAAATTTGCGTTAAAATTCATTTTGACAGCCCTAATATAGCTAGCTACAGACAGACAGACAGACAGACAGACAGACAGACAGACAGACAGACAGACAGATAGACAGATAGATAGATAGATAGATAGATAGATAGATAGATAGATAGATAGATAGATAGATAGATAGATAGATAGATAGATAGATAGATAGATAGATAGATAAGATGAATGGAAAAAGAAAAGACAAAAGAAAAGACTAACTGCCATCAGAAATGTGTCATTACTCTTCCCACCTTCTCAATGATTTTCTGGGGGTCAATCTGATCCTTCAGTTCCTGACTGATCTTTGCAAACCGCTCTGCCTTCTGCCTCTCCTTTCCTTCACACACAGTCAGCTGATAAGTTCTTACCAGTGACTGTTGCTTTTCAGGGACAGATAATATTGTGCTAAGCTCACTGTCCCTGCCCTCCCCACATGTTATTGCCTCCAGCTCTTCACCGGTCAGCAAAATTCCCTGAGAAAACAAAGAGTTGATGACAGGTAGTTGGCATAAACAGATCTAGTTACATTGGCAAAACAAACAGAACCCAAGTATTAATAAAAATGTGAGAAGAAAAAATGGAAGTCATATCAGTATGCTGGAATGCTAACGGGTGAAACACACATCATTATGTATTGGTGCATGAATTTGGAATGTAAACTCGTAAATCTTTGACTACTGAAAATTCTGAAAACTGCCAACCACAGTAGCTGGTCAGCTGGTTGGCTGGTCACAACTCGAGTAAAACCTCTCCATCACTACAGTCCAATTTCACAATTGGACAACATGCACATCTTCTTTATCTTTAGCAATCAGCACCTGCGTATACACTTGTACCTTAAATGAAAGTCAGGTGTATGACTGACCTCCATCTTCTGCAGTTCCTGTGGACCAAATTTGTTTGCCTCCCCTCCTTCAGCCATGCCCAGGACCTGGTAGAGCAGCTGTAGAACAGTGTGATGATCAGCTGCTTTAGTCGGGTCTTCGAGGGCTTTTTGCAGCAAACCCCCTTCAAGATTCCTCCAGCCTCCCAGCAGCTGCTCCTGGATGCAAACAGCATGGTTAGTGATACTGCAAGGTTTCCTGGAACAGATCTGTTCATTTCTTTTTGGGGTTGGTAAATTTCTGTATTCAGGCCTTGCATTTTACACCTTCACTTACCTGAATCAGACCACCTCTTTATATCATCATTAAGATGCCACAGATATACAAACCATCAATATTATACAGAAAAGCAGTATAACAGAACACTGCATCACAGACAGGTATATCATGCAGTGAGTATTAATATCATTACTAAAGCAAGAAAACCAATGAACACAATTCCACAAGTCTCCTTTCACTGCAGCTACAGCTGTGCTGCCCACATGCATCATCTCTATCAGAATCAATCATCAATATTAACCTCATAAAATGGTGTTCTGTGCATATTTGTGCATTTTTTTCTGTGCAGAACAATTTTCCTGGGGATTTAAATTGAAGGCAAATTGTGTGTTTTGTGGAAGTTCCACAAGAAAGAAAAAGCAAAAGTATAAATGGTCCATGAAAAGCGTAACAATTGCTATGAACTGTTAAAGCTGACTTTTCCTCACGATATCCAGCTTTTCTTAGAAAAGTCCATCTAGTAAATATCCTTCTGAGTATTTCTGCGACCAGATCGATTTCTTCTCCTCTGTCGTTCATTGTGGAATGAAAGAACAGCTATTAAATCCACACAAATGTATTTGAGCTTTGTGCAGTTTGCTACAGATGCGATCTGCGAGCTCTGACTAGTGCGCTCGCTGACCGTCTGAACAAAGGACGTGAAAATGCTGACGTGATTGGATGCTGCCTTCTAGAAAGCATCCAATCACGTCAGCATTTTCACGTCCTTTGTTCAGACGGTCAGATCGCATCTGTAGCAATGAGTGACCAAACCACAGTCTACATGGTTAAAGCAACAGCTTTAAACAACATAGAGTTTATGAAAAAAATTTATAAGTCCACGGATGCTGATTGTGAAGGCATTACGTCAAGTATTTTTGTGTCCAAGAACACGTACTCTAACAGCTGAACATTAACAGCTGAACAGCTAACCCCAACCCTAACCCTAACCCTAACCCTAACCCTACTTATACAGATACTCAGTGGTGCTACTACTTGCAGCAGTGAACCCAAGAGAAAAGCTATGAGATGTACAGAATAGACTATTGGGAATAATTTAACTCTTATACATGGACAAAATAATATTACAGCATAAGTCAGTAATTCTGTTAGGGTCCAGGGACTTTGCTGGCCCTGATGGGCCGCTAATGACTCTTTCTGTAACCACATGAACCATCCTTGAGGTCATTTTTGGGTAAAGTATAACTCTGATTCATGTTGCATCTTTATTCACAAGGCATTTTCTAAACCAATCAAATGTGCCTGTCCTGTGGGTGTGTATGTGTGTTTGTGTGTGATTTCCCCAGGGCTGTAAGCACCACTGTGACCTTGAGCAGTGAGCAAACAAGATTTGACAAAAGGGCTAAGGGAAAGGTCTACGCATGGTCATCTGCCATGCCAGTCAAATTGCTTCTTTTTGTGAAAGTAGACTGTTTCTTGATAAAAAAAAAACATACTAGAATCTCTAATGAATTTAGATTTCAGGTTTGTGGCATTACACTCTCAAGTACTATCAATGACAGCTTTCATACTGTAGAAATACATTCTTTTAAGTTTAATTTAGGAATGAGAAATTAAATTAACAAAACCATAAAGCAACTACACGTGTACAAAACGTTCCAGAACTATTGACACTGTTCCTAAAATAGTTAGAACTTATTTGCACAAAAAAACAAAAACAAAAAACAAAACAAAAAAAAAAAAAAAGAAAGAAAAGAAATCTGAAAATCGAAATATTAAATATTTATTTTAAGAAAAGAGCAAAAACACAGCCTGGATGAACTCGTGGTAACTGGCACTTAGCTCAGAACTCACGACAGACCGAAACGTTGAAATGTTTCTTTGACCTGAGAGTGGTAGCAGATTTTTTTTAACACAGTTAGCTAAAATGCAGCTATTCTTTCTTTTCCTGACTCCACCTGCAAATGAATGCATGATGTTAAATCTTGTTAACAAAAAATGCCACGGTAACAGTAAAAAGGGTAACTTTTTGGATTCTGGATTTAATGTATTTAGTGTTTAAACAAGTGTTACTGTAACAAGCATTATAAATAACAATCTAGTGTATTTATGCTCAGCCAATATTGCTTAGCCAATTGACTGTTTTAGGGGGCTTGTTTCACACTTATACAAAGTGTAATAATTACTACACTGTTAAATGTCTTGCCGTTTTAACTGCACCCTTAGACACCCTTTTCCTCTAAGAAAATTAAAGACCCATATCACAGCTCTTCAATGGTCATCCAAGACTTCTTCTTCTTCTTCTCTTCTTCTTCTAAATATTAGGTGTCACCAATGCCAAATTCTCTAAGTCATTCATTAACATTGGAAAGATTAAAAAATACACAAAGGAAATTAGGCAACTAATAATATAAAAATCACAGTCAATAACCTCTGTTAGAGCAATCATTTAAAAACAAACTTTCTAAAAAGCTGTAATTGATCTGTGTATTTCACCTCGAATTTTACCAAAGATTACAGATTTGCAGAAGATGGATCACCAAGTCTTTCTTTAATCAGGAAGATGTTAGGGCCTGAAAGTTGACCGAAATGGTGTCATATGGTCAGATATGCATTGGTGTAAAGTATTTGAGTGAATGTACTTTGTTACTATCATTTGTTGGGCTACTTTGTAGCTTTACTGAGTATCAAAGATATAAACTTTTACTCTCTAATCAACTTCATTTCTGATTCAATACATGTACTTTTTACTCCACTATATTTTAATTGACAATGACAGTTACCAATTATATTTTGCACAGCAGCTTCATCTGCTGTGGTTTATTTATACTGCAGAAGAAGCCATTTGGAATACTAATGGTTGTACTGATGTAATGATACTTTTATTATATTTGTTAATTTAAGGTTTTGAAAGATTGCGTTACTGTTTAGTCTTTTTTTTTAGTTTGACTTTGACTACTTTGACTACAATTTTTTTTTAATGACTTTAATCTTTGTTTCATTCTGGCATGTTAAATAGGCTGTTGTGTTGATCTTGGTTAGTGCAGTGTTGAGGTGTACAATTTGATTTGTATTTTAATAAAATAAAACCTCTCAAATTTGTTTTGGGTTTTCACGTTGTCTTGGTGTTGAGGACTAATGCATCTTTGAGCCTATGTTCAATATGAGTACTGATTAAAATCAGATGAACAGAAACTTATGTCACACTGGAATTTGTGACTTACTTGTAATTGATATTGACCTATACCTCTCCCAGAGTATGATTTTCAGGTATCCTTTAATCCTCTGCAGGTAAAAGACAATAATATTCAACGAACACTCCAGGTAGGTTTGTCTTAAAGGTGGATAGTCGTATAAAAAAAAAAAAAACAATCCCCACTCTTTGCATGGTGGAGAATCATATGCCAAAAAATGTTGTCTAGTTGTTTTCACTGTGCTCTGGGACCACTGTTATGATACATGACATCATAGACTCCATGGAGATTTGATATAAATATCTGTTTGCCTCTGCCAAAACAGTACATCCAGTTCATGGTTGGATCTTGAAACATATGTTCAAATATGTATGGTTCAATGCTTCAATAAGCACAAAATCAAGCTTTGGACATAGCTATTTCAGTTCTCTAACCCTAACCCTATTGAATACCTGTGGGCTGAGCTGAAGAAGAGAATCAGCACGAAAATAATTGAGAATTGGTGCATAGAAGATTCAGTACTGAGAAATGATCTCAATTACTTTCATCTGTAATCTCTTTACAATTACAATTAGAATAATAAACTCAAACAAGGTTACATGTAGTGTAAAATCCTTATCAAAGGTGCCAATAATTCTGAAGCTGACCCACAAATATATTTAGGTCTTTTTAACAGGTACTATACGTATGCAATTTTGAGGTATACCAATGCATAAATCATACCAATCTACTAAATAATGCTATGCTATTATAAGAATACATTTATAAATGGAATTCTGAATGACTTGCCAAAACATTGGCCCTAAATACCACCTTGAGTCTATAAATATGCACAAATCTTGCAAGCCAAAAAGTTTCACATTCTACAGCAAGGGGAAAAAACAGTAGGTTAAATTGACTGCCTCTGGGTTATTTTTATTTCAGTTTGTGTGCGGAGGAGTGAGGAGATTGTGCTGATGTTACCGCATAGGTGCTTCTGACATTCCAAATATAGCAACACGTTAATAGCCTGGCACTTAATAGACAAAGAGCTGAAGTTCACAACATTAGCCTGTGCCATTAGCACGCTCCTTTTCTGCAATCAAAAGCACAATAGGTAAGCCCACATAAAGGCTGTGACTTCGTTTACAGAGAGCTGGCAAATGCCCTGTCCTGGGAGGTTTAAAGAAGAGTGTGCTGATTTTGTAGAATGGATGAGATACAGACCTCTTTGAGGTTGATGGGAGATGAGAGAAGCAGGTTGGCCGAGTCGTTGGACACTGAGAGATTTCGGGTGAGGAACTGCCGGAAGTGATTCGGATTCCTCAAGACGTCGGCTAAAGTGAAGCCTGGATTAAGAGACAGGAGAGGTTCATGTCAGATGTGTAGCTCAAGCAGAATTGAATATACATATCAAAAAATGCTTATGCCTTAGCTTTTGCTTTGACATTCACTATGAGCACAGTCATTTTTTTCTGCTGGTCTGTTTTAAGTGCTACATTTTTATTGTATGGAAGAATGTGTGTGTGGGGGTATGTATGTACAGTATCCCCAGACCTTGGCTGGTGTTAAAGCTGTTCTTAAATGGATTCTGGGCTGAGCTGAGACTCTCTAGGTGCTGCTGTATTGACTCCAGCTCCTCCCCAAGAGATGGCCCCTCTGAGTTAAACAAGTGATTCTGCTCCACCACCTCCCCGATCCGTTCCAACAACTGAGTCACACTAAAAGGTGATTCAAACAAACAAGTGTTTATGAGTATCTGCAGGAAGTGAAAGAAAAGACCACATAGCATGTAGTGGGGAAAAACGCCCAAGGAAATGAAATAGTTAGTTAGAGATCCTGAAGTCATAGTGAAAATTTCATTACGTAAGCTTACCTACATAAGCCTATACACACTCACACGATTACAGGTGCTAATGAGGACTGCTGTTAGGTGCTATAGACACAGTGGGAGTCTTTAGAGGTGGGAAAGAGAGAGATACAATGTTAATGCAGGAAGTGTTTGACTCACGTGGAGTTTTTGTACTGCAGGAAGCCGAACTCATCTCGCTGGCCATCCGGACACAAGGACTGCATAACCGGAATGATGCCCGCCGAAGTCAAAGGGGCTGCGCTGTAGAAAGCTGATCATGCCGTGCCCGAAAAAGGATATCAGGACCGCGAGGAAATGGATAAGAATGAGGGCAGGTCCAGTGACAATGGTGATTAGTAGGGTTTAATTAATCAAGATGAGTATGTTGGAATGAACAAAGAGAGAGTATAGGTAGATTAGAGAGAAGTCATTGCAGGTACGCATGGAAAGGCAGAAAGATGTAGAATAAAATGGTGTTAGGGGGAAGACAGGCGAGGAAAAAAAAATGGGTGGATGGAGGAAAAAAGAAACAGATCAAAACCAAACCAAACCAAAGAAGAAGAAAAAGAGAGGAAATGATCACAGCTCAGAAAAACAGTCAGGAGGTCAGAGAAGTTTCAAATGTCAGGTCAGCTTGTATTAGCTAAACCAGCTTTTACTAAAACACACACACACACACACACACACACACACACACACACACACACACACACACACACAAATAAGCTGGGTTTCACTGGAACAGAAATCCTGCCTTTGGTATATTTCCCATACACTTTACTCTACATATTGACAAATCTATAAAAAGCTCCAGCATACGCAGAGTTGTCAGTTTTTTTTTAGTCGAACTGACCTCGTATCTACACACACTGGTCGTAAAATAGCAAATCTACCACATAGGTCACTCTCTATGTACACAATTGCTGCTGTCCTGCTGTTTTTCATCCTGATTAAACTATCAAGCAGCTTTTTATGGATTATTAGACTGTTTGTTAATGTATTCACAACTTTGGTACAGCTGATTCACTGTTTCCAGCATCACACACACACTCCTACCCATAATTGCATAACTGCAAAGAATAATGGCATAAATGCTGAGAACGAGCCATCAAACTACTGTCATGATGTCTTTTCACCGACAGACTTGAGCATAGGGGGCTGACAAATAGGACAGATAAATTCCAAGTAAGAAATAAAACATGATGAAAAATTTTGAAAAGAGAATATAATCAACAATGTGATGTGGTCTAAGTATTATAACTCACTGTGAAGCCGGATACTGTAACCACCATTCATTACATACACTTCATAAAGCCTGCTGTCATGAAAGTGAGCTGGAAAACTGTAGACTGGTTGCAAAAAATAATTTCCACAAGCCTGAATAAAGCTCCTACTACAGAGATGATAATGTCATTTAAAAGCATTTAACAGCACTGTGGTGTAAAGTCAGTAATTTTGTGACTACAAAGTGACCTTTATTATCCCTGTACCTACTGGTATTTATTATACACCGATACACCAATCAGGTATAACATTATATATATATATATATATATATATATATATATATATATATATATATATATATATATATATATATATATATAAATGGTGAAGTAAATAACCCTGTTATATCTTCATCATTGCACCTGTTAGTATGTGGGATATATTTATTAGGCAGCAAGTATACATTTTGTTCTCAAAGTCGATGTGTTAAAAGCAGGAAAAATGGATGAGCGTAAGGATTTGATCGAGTTTGACGAGGTCTAGACAACTGGGTCAGAGCATCTCCAAAACTGCAGCTCGTGTGGGCTGTTCCCGGTCTGCAGTGGTCAGTATCTATCAAAAGTGGTCCAAGAAAGGAACAGAGGTATACCGGTGAACAGGGTCATTAATCACTGATGCACGTAGGGAGCGAAGGCTGGTCCATGTGGTCCGATCCAAAAGACGAGTTTCTGAAGCTCAAAATGTTAATGCTGTTTTTAATAGAAAGGTGTCACAATACACAGTGCATCGCTGCGTAGCCACAGACCAGTCAATATTAGGCAGGTGGTCATAATGTTATGCCTGATCAGTGTATTACTTGAACCTTACCTAATTATATTCAGTAAAATAATCTAAGCAGCATCAAATTAACATAAAAGTTCAAAATATTTAATTATATTGAATTGCCAGCACCCTCTTAGGAGTAGGATTTACAGATAAAGCAATCCGGTGTCCCGTAATTACCAAATTGGTCCCATAACTGGTCTGATAATTTAATGATCCTTCACTTAATGAATGGCCCGGGTAAATGTGAGATTCCCTGACAATGTCATGGCTATTTCACATTCAAGCCCAAGCTGCAGGTCATATTGGCATCTCCCTCAGGATGTCAATGCAAGACTTCTGGCACTGACAGCAACCTACGGAAAGTTAAACATAATCTGCTGACTCTCCTTTCCTTAAGTGTTTGGATACTGCAGCAGACAGCCTGCGGAGCTGGCATCCTGCTCATTCGCTTTTCTCCTTCCTCTCTCCACTAATAAGTCACCTCCTTCCGGCGTTCTTAAATTCGGTCGCACGCGCTCACTCGCTTTCAGAACCTGCCCATGCGGTCGAATTTCTCTGTTTACACAAGCCGGTGTCATATTTCTTCTGTTCCAGTGATAGCTGGTCTAGTAAGACATGCTAGCTGTCGCATAGTCCAGGGTATAATACACTGCTGTCTGACATCTGCTTCCTCTCTGATCGAGGATTAACACAGCAAACACGGTCAGAAGGAAAAGCCCGGTCGCCGGATAAATACATTAAACAGGTTAAACAGAAGTGTGTGAGAAGAGATTAATATTTTAGATTTGAAGGACTAGTTTGGCAAAAAAAAAATTCAATGTCAACATTTTCCTACATACCCCAGGGATTGCCAAGGATTACTTATTATTATTTAATTTATTATAATTATAAAAAGCTACAATGCGGTAATACATTCAAGTCTGTCCGACTCAACTCTGGGGTAAATGGAAAAGTCTGTGAATAAAATTTTTCTGCCAAACTTTTCCTTAATAGTTTATCTTTAAATAAGCAGCGACTTTGGAAATAAGTAACAATGCCAGCATGTTAGTGTACACGAAGACATTTGCGGACATTAAACATATCTGATCTTTTTTGTTGTTGTTCATTCATTCATTTTCAGGTACTGTACATTTATTAATACATTATGTGTGAGGCGTATTGATTGTGTGCTGGAGTCTACTGATGTCTGCTCAGTGTCTGGTTCTTTAATATGGTCCTTGCTTTTATTACACTCACATTGTATAAGAAGCAAGATCGGAAGCACGTTCCACTCAAGTTAGCGAAGACCCCCACCGCTGACACCCCACACACACTCACACAGAGACGTGCACTGCTACGCACATTAGAGCCCACACCATGACACACGCGGCATTAGGAAACAGAGAGGCTAAATGCAGCACAGATGGCATGGCGCACACTAATATCATAAAATCAGAAACACAGAATTAAAAAACAATGCTTAGACTTACACACTGGTCCAGCATGCAGTGAACATGTACCATGAAAAAAATAAAAGAATACATAGAGAGATGAGCAAGAGAGAGAGACAGATAGGGACACAGAGAGAGAGAGAGAGAGAGAGAGAGAGAGAGAGAGAGAGAGAGAGAGAGAGAGAGAGAGAAAGAGAGAGAGAGAGAGAGAGAGAGAGAGAGAGAGAGACAGACAGACAGACAGACAGACAGACAGGAAAGGACAGGTGATAGAAAGAAATAAAACAAATACAAGAAAAGACAAAAAGATGATGTTTGATTTCATTCGGCACTGAAAAACCAAAAGGACACTATGGTGACGAGGATTAATGAGGACGCTCTCTGAGAAAAAACAGAACTAACTACTGTGCCAGAAGCTGAAACATCTTTGCAATCGACAATGGATTAGCAAAGTTGCCCAGTAAATGTTGCATGGCCACATACAAGAAGACAGTAACATGGATTTTTTATTATTTATCACACGACTAGAGATAATTACTCACAGTACCAGCACTGTTATCGACTACTGTAGTGGACACGGTTCTGTAATGTGGTCTGTATAGGGAGAACTTCTGCTAGTTAGAAATCGGGCAATGTAATCGTTCTAAGGAATCGGGATTTTTTGTTTGTTTTTTCGCTTTGCACTTGAACTACATTTTTACTACATGATTTTTACAAATGATTTACAAAAATGCATTTTCTCACCAAACAATTTCTATTTATTCACTCAGTTTGCTGCAATTTTTCTCTCCCCATTTTATTTGGCATCAATCTTACCTTCTTTTACAGGGATAGCTGGCTTTTTCTGTCTCAGACCCAGCAATATGAAGAAAAGGACCAGAGGGATGAAGATCTCAAAGGCCAGCACCCACTGTGAACACACACACACACACACACACACACACACACACACACACACACAAAGCAAGGCAGTGAATATGGCTTGTCAGGATGATTTTGTGTATTTATTATTCCTTTTGTCTTGTGTGGCAAATTAGAACAAATTATGTTGCGTCAGAAAAACATAGTAGTTTCATAAACTTTAACATTAGGCACAGTTAGCAAAGAGTGTTCTGGTTATGCTAGCTAGTTTAATGTTTTCTAAATTGCCAGTATTATAGTATCAGCTTTGGCTTGACCCAGTTTTATTTTCTATAATAAGACTTTATGGACAGGTCAAATTAAATTTTCTACTTTTAATACTATTTGAGGTAAAATCTTTGGGAGAAAAGGTGTAGGTTTGTGTTCTTTTGTCTGTTTATCTAGCATGACTGAGAAATGCTAAACAATAATTAGACAAATTGCAAATTGCTGTTTTCTATCCACCCAAATACATGTTTCCTATACTTTTGGGCTAAAAAAGGACAGTCTGTCACAACAATCAGAATTCAGAAATCATTTTACTACAATGGCTCGATTTTTAGCGATTTTCCATGCACGGCAGTCCCAAGAGTTTAGAGAACAAATAAACAAAAAAAATAATTTGTGAGTTCTATTTCAAATAGTCTAATTAAACACATGCAAATGTAGATTTCCATCGCGCATTCATAAAAGACACACAACACTAGAACACACAAAAACAAAACAAAAAAACAATAGAAAATATAAAAAAAGAAACAATTTCAAAGAGTGGAAACATTTATACACTTATCTCAGCATTTTACTAATTCCTAAAACGATGCGGCATGGTCAGTATGCCTGAACCATCTTAGGACAGCCTGCTTCACATTGTCACCAGTGCTGAAATGCTGACGTCCAAGGAACTAAAACAGTAGAGTTCACTCTAAAAAAGTGAAAATTCACTAGTAAACACTCTACTAAACTACTTTATGATGGATATGAATCGTTATGTAAGTCACCGGGTCAATTTGGTTGAACCGGTATAAATCCACCAGTTGATACACCAGACCGCCAACGTCTGCTGACAAATATGCAATCTTTAGCAGCCAAATAGCCTGGGGCTGTTACACAAAACATTTCCTGTTTTACACACACAGGTCAACAAGTGGAGAGTAAGCTACAGAGAGGAGAAAACAACAGCAAAGCAATGTGGAATTCACACACACACACACACACACACACACACACACACACACACGCACACACACATACGCACAAGACAGCAGGTGGCTGATGTAAGCCAGTGGGATTGATAAGGTATGCAAATATATTATTATATATTTATATTGTCAGTCACCTTAATGCTCCACTATTATAATACCTTTAAATTTACAAAGCTCCACATTATAATGCTGGGACATGCTCTTTCATTATAGTGTAACTCTGACTCTGCCCTGAAACATTAGACATTTTGGTGTTTTACTTTACTGCTTATGATATCTCAGTTTGAACCCACAGAGCAAACATGGATGCACATCTCTCAATGTAAGAATTTTTTTTTTTCTTCACACCTATGAACCTATATTTTTCACTGCAGTGCTTTATCGTAGACAATGGAGGAGGTGTAGAGATGATGATGCTAATAATGATGATAATGATAGCTTTAGGTAACATTAGGTTAAAGCTTTGGTTTAGCTACACCTCTCCTATCTCCAAAAGAAACAGTAAACACCCACGTTGCACATCTGAGCAAATACGTGGCTGGTATTCAAAGATTCTTGTAGCGTCGCCAAAAGCAGCGCAGGCCTCGCTGTCGCTGATAATTGTCCTTAACAACACACCCAAAGTGTCTTAGAGTTTATTTTACCTGACTAAAATATACCTCGCTTTGATCTACCTCAGCAGGCTTTCTTAAGCCTTACGATGAAAGAATGTAAAGGGGGAAAATAAGACCGAGGATGAGTTCACGCATTTCCTTTAGAAACTCTTCCTTTGCTCACTAATTCATCACATCCGTCTCTCAAGGTCACGATAAACAAGAAGCCTTTCTGCACTCTACCCCAATGCACAAAGACACATCTGACAAACATAACAAAGCTTCAGTTATAAGAGCGCACGCAGCGAACAGTGAGTACACACACGCTGCTAAAAAATCAGCGTCCACAGAGAGTGCTTTTCTCGCGTTAAAATTCCTCAAGCTTATTGATTTCTAAATTTATGCAAAGGGCGAAGAGAAATGTTTGATTTGAATATTAAACAGCTCTCGGTGTTTGAGTCAGGGAGTGTGAAAATGCCTTCTCAGTGTTCCTGCTGCTGAATTTGCATGTCGGAGGCTGAGCTTCCATTATTTATAGGTGGGCCAATGCATCTATTTAATACTGGCTTTCAGGCAAAGAGCAGACATGGTGCAACACACAAAAACTCACACACACACACACACACACACACACACACACACACACACACACACACACACATACCCACACACACACTTATTGATAGTACTCAGACAAGTCATATTAAAAAGCCAAAGGGTCAAAACCAAGCAAGTCAAAAATAGCAGCCTTAATCAAAACACAGATCGGGCTCAAATTGCCCTTTCCAGAGTCTGTAATCAAATCAAATAAAAATCAATGCATGATAAATAATCCCAATAGTGTCCGATCTGCATTTAATGAATTTCCATTGCTTAAATACGGCGGTTGACAAAGTGTCACTATTCTTATATGTGTGTATACATAGTAAAGAATTTGCTTTTAAATGTACTTAAATATCACAAATAGAGTTGGGAGAAATGGTGACTCAGTGGTTAAGAAGAGATTCTTAATCACAGAAGTTCAAGAGTTCAGGTCCCACCACTTCTTATCTACGACTGCCGGACGCTTGAGCAAGGCCCTTAAACCTCAAGTGCTTAATTGTATGAATTAGAAAACTGTGTCTCTGTAAATAAGGGCATCTGCCAAATGCTGTAAATGTAACTAGTCTTAGAAAAATATATTTTTTGTAATTTGCTGCAATTCAGTGTTTAATTTTTTACTGTACATCAGATGTTTTTCAGGAGAGTTTTCTATAGTTCTATAGTAGACACACAGTAAGAGAACCCTTACTCCACATGCACATACTCATCAGAATTGTAGTGTTATGCTTTTAGTCTCACCAGGTTCTTATTTAAAACAGCTCATGCTTTCATTCAAAGTAGTGGGGAGCGGCATGTTTTTCCAAAATGTACTGTAGTCAAAACTAAGATTTAAGGAATTGAAATGAAGTAACATAAAAAATACTCATTCTATTTGTCAAAAATATACAAAATATTTGTATAATTTATTCAAGTGAAATACTAATGGTTTGACAAATCAGATTTAGAAACTATAGGAAACTTTCTGAGAAATACAATGTCAAAATGGCATTCGCTAACCAGCTTGGTTTGTTTAACAATTGTTAATAACTTTTACACTACAAAATGTACTCTTGAGTCTAACAAGTTCACTGATAACAAGTCCACTGAATGGAGTGGTTTGTGTTGTTTAATATATGTTAAATTTAAGCAATTTTCTGTATCATGTCTTGTTTATTATCAGATTTTATGAGATGAAGGGAAAAAAAAGAATATCGTGCAAAAATTGGCATCATGGTGTATATTGGCCATCGGCTGCCCTGATTTCTATATATCGACATTGGCCAGAGAAAAACCCATATCGGTCGACCTCTACAGGAAAAGGCAAGCTAAAAGCAAAGAGGTCTTCCAGAGATTCAATTTAATGAACCATGACCTGTAAAGTAATATGAGATGAAGTTGTATGACCTTTTTAAAAAATACATGATGATAGACTCTCTGATTAAACTGGTGTTGCTCCATCCCATTTTATCCAATTTTTTTCAATGCATTGTGAAAAGAAAGCAAAAAGAATATAAAATCAACCTGAAAAAAGCATACATGGTAGAGATGGTATATTTAAAATTGGGGGTCATGTCCTATGCTCTGTCTTAGAAACTTCAATAGAACACAAAAACAAGATTATAAAAACATGACTGTATATGCATTTTGTGCTACAGGAACAAAAATAAAACTTCAGAACTTCAGAGTGCTAGCAGGTCACATCATTCCACGAATCACTGATTTTTGTTTTCCTCTATATATTATACACCATTAATAGCACAGCCATTGTATTTTATTCCTTACATTGCCATTTGTTTGTGCTACCAAACAACTGAGATGCAACCACAAGGGTTGGGGTTTCGAAGCTCGTCTCCACCCTGCGAGTGTGAAGATTGAGTGTCAGAAGACCTGCAAGTCAGTATGAAGGATTGTGTCCAGTGACTCTGTGTAAGTGGTACAGAAAATATATGGATTTAAACGTGAAGATTTATGTAAGTGTTACATGTCACCCAAGTGGATTCAGCTTTGGCTATTTTTTACGTTTCTTCATTCATCAAATATGGTCACTGTATCCATATTATAACACTGCTGCCTTTAATAGAACTTTGATTCGCATAAATATCAATACATTTGTGATTTATAGCTTACATTTCTTAAAAAAAAAAAACAAAGGAAAATAGCCCCAGTCCTGACTAGTGGGATGTGGTAGATTAACTGGTAATTAAAGTTTAATAGTGACCATCGAATTCAATTAACCTCCAAGGAATAATCAAACTTCACTGAGCGCACAATAAAGCGAAATCACTATCTCAAATAAAGCAAATACTGTTGGAAATGTGATTGATTCAGTAAACAAAAGATTTATTTGCTCTAAAGGTTATAGGCTTTTTATAGGCTTGGTCAAACAACCACCAAAAAAAATGGGTATCGACTGATTTTTCTTGCCGTTCCCTCCCAGGAAGACCCTAATGGATGGAAACATTGTAATCCGATAACGCAGCAACAGGAGCCGAAAACGACACTTTGCATTCGTGATCGCATTGTAGCACTACTTATCACTGAAACTCTATAACTCACGTCTGATATTTATCCGGATGTTTGTGTGTGTGTGTGTGTGTGTGTGTGTGTGTGTGTGTGTGTGTGTGTGTGTGTGTGTGTGTGTGTGTGTGAGTGGAAATCACATTTACTGGCAGCCAAGTAAATGTGTTGCTCTTAAATGATGTGTGGCTGTGTTAGTCATGTGCATGCTGCAGGTCAGTGGCTCTCGAAGGACGCGGCCTGCATTGATTTCTTCTTCATCCCCTAAATAACTAGTGAGAGATTTCTCTCAGGGTTTCCCTCGATTTACATCCTAGCAAACATAGTAACACTCACAGCAGGCTCCCGGGGCAGACATTAACCAGGCAAATGAAAAGAAATCTGACTTTTAAGACTTTTACCTTAAGATCCTGATATATAGACATAATATTGATATAGACAAATCTAGAGCTAGATAGTGCTAAATATTGCTCACCCTTACCAGAGGGTTTTTTTTGTGAACGTGGGCAGTAAAGGAGGCTAAAAAATGTTATTCAAGTTTTTGTCATACCATCATATGACCACTAAAATGACGAAAAACATAATATAATGAATCAAGGTAGAGATTTAGCAACCACTTTATTAGGAACTCAGTTAAGCTTCAGTTCAGTCTGCACATGAACATTCAAAATGTGAAACAAAATGTCACCTCAATGTCACCTTTTTAGAAATTGCTGATTTCTACACACTAGTGTCTCTAGAGGTCTAGAGAGCTGCGAGTGGATGAGAGAGATGAGTGTATGGTTTGACCTGACAGGAAAGCTATAGTAACTTTATGGCAGTCTTCATATAACCCTTATATAAGTAATTTTTGTATCAAGGATCTCAAAATATTCAACAGGTCAAAAACTGTAAGCAAATAGGCTGCAAGAGTAGAAGACCACATTTTCTTCCATTCCTGACAACCAAGAACAGTAGTCTGGGGCATCAGAAGAATCAGATTGACAGAAACTGGACAGTTAATGATGAAGGAAAAAATACCATGCCTTCATATGAACATGTCAGATTAGTGTTAAATGACATGCTTTTTTGAATCCATAGATTTTCTATATATAAAATGACTGGGTCAGCCAACAAATTTAATTACATCTCTGCTTGTAACTGATTTAATATAAGTTATTATAGATTGTGTAATCTCTAACCTATGTAAAATTTTGTAGTGATGCAGTATAATATAAAATTGGGTAAGCAAGTCACCATTACATCAAGAACACAAAGCTAATCATTATCTCTTAGCTAGCTAACATTCATTTCTGAAACAAACCTGACATCCGAGTATTTTCTTGGAGATTTTCTTGAAAAAATAATAGACAAACTAACAAACTAAAAAAAGATGATAGGTAAAGACATCAGCAAACCTTTAATTCGCATACAATACTACTTCCCTTTATCCCTTATGCAGTGTTTAGTCTGTTTGTCTAACTATGTGCAGTGTGAAACTCTGACTTGATGAATAGACTAATTGTCATGAAACTATCATTAGAGTCCCAGCTTCATCACACTGTCAGAATTCAAACTCAAAATCTTCCTATAATAATGTGAAAACGTGAGGCAGTTGCGCATTACTTGAAGGCAGTGCCGCAATGCTAAATGCACTCAAGTGCAAATCCACAACTCTATCTCTTTTTTTTTTCAAAATAAGAAATAGAAGCTCTACAGACGTCTGAAACAGACTTTGATCTCGCTGCTTAATGCCTCCCCCACTTTTAATCAACAGCAATCATGGCACATCACAGCCCTCGAGACCTGCACAGGGAAGTCATCAGAGTACGAATTACTGAAAATTCTAGGCTCTAGAGCTTCTTTTCATCTTCCTCCAGTAAACACAGAGAGACATTTTTTTCTGCTCCTACTTATTCAGCTGCAACATAATTAGGAAGATGATCGAGCACAAAAATGTTGATTAAGATCACCCATGGGAAAAATGTAATGATGAGTAGGTGTTGATGCAAATGGTCAGCCAACATGGTAGAGAAAAATGAGTGTAGCTCTCAATTTATCTTGTCTTTAATCTATCCTGTTTGTTTTTCTCTATCTATCAGTCATGCTGGATTGTCAATGTGCAGTAAAGTGCATATTTTATTATTATACTAGGGCTGTCAATCGATTACAATATTTAATCAGGTGGAGTTTTTTTTTTTCATCTGAGTAAAGTAAGGATGTCGTGAATAAATGTGTGTTGCATTAAAGGTTTTAATCTCGGCTCTTTTATATTTATTTATTTATAATTTTAATAAAAATGGTCAAACAAATGCGTGCTGCATTAATCGTGGGATGATAAAATCAGTGCTGTTAAAATGTATTTGCGTGAATGCAATTATTAAGGCATTCATTTGACAGCCCTATATTATACATACAAAAAACTATTGTGGGAAATTGTAATATGCAGAAATATAGTAAGGAATAATGTTATAAATGTAATAATAAAAAATTTAAACATTTTTTCTTCTTTCTGTGCAGTTTGCTAACAAATGATCCAAGGCCAGGCCCGGTTTCAGGTATCAACAATACTGCTAATTAAATTCCATGCTCCCGATTCTGTCATCAAGCAATACACAGTAGCCATTTGCTCTTGTCGTTTGTTCTGGCAATTTCTTACATAGACAATTGCACAGACATGAGTCTTACCCTATATGCAGTATAACTCTAGTTAGTCAAATGGTTCTCTATCTTCACTATAATATATTTTACTGCTTAGGCCACTTTACTTTACATCCAAAACCAAACCTGGGGTTGGACTGGAGTTCAACATGTTGACATATAATAAAATAATCACTCTTGTACTAGTGAACTACAGTACATTGCAGATCTCCTATGCAAAAGGCATTAGGGGAAAGCCTGTTAAAACGATACAGCAAGCCTAGCTTCTTTTTTGCGGAAGCCACTGACTTTACAGAAGCACTTTCTGGGGAACCTGACATCATCGTTTTTGCTCTTGCCGATTCCCACATGCATTCCTTTCCCAAGCTTGGTGACACATTCTTCCATCATTAGCAGTGTTGTGCGACTGAGTGTGCTGTACAAGGGACCCAGAGACAGTTGGTACACATAGGAGGGATATCTCATTTCAACAATTCTTCCCCCCATCAACCCTCATTCTTCTGTGTATAATTCCATCAATGCTCAGGTGGGAGTCACTTACCAACTAGTCCAAGAACTGATACCAAGCAAACACTGAAAATAACATCATCATTATTGAGGTACGCTTGAATGTTTAACACCTACATAGACTGTACACTTTCTTTAAACTATAACGGTGCCACCTAGAATACAGATAAAGGAATGGCAACAGGCATTCAGGTCCACAATTTGTCTAGAGCCCAATTATACAGATGGCAGCATAAGAAAAATGAGTCATCTAACCTAAAGGTTAATTAACCTACATGTTCTTTCTGTGACTAATTTATCTGGCTGTAATGAGTGTGAATAAAGACTCATTATGTGTGAACCTATTATCTATAAAAAGCACATGAAATCAAAAGTCATGGCTACAGGGGCACTAGAAACAGACGTTTACATGAATAAGTTTGAATTTGTCTGCCCTTGCACAGCCACATATGGGATAATGCTGCACATACATTAAAAAGGACAAATGAAAGGACAGACAGACAGTTAGACAGATTGACAAATAGATTAGATTGAAGAGTGGAAACAGGTCAATGCTCTGCTTTCACTGTTTCACATTGAACACTGCCTTAATAGCTGAAATTAATCCAACATTTGGAAGACAAAATAACCTAACTACAACAGCTGTATTGAATATATTACAAGATGCAATACTGTATTTTACTGTGCTGTAATGCAGTGTTTGTCCTGTGTTTCTGTCGTACTACCAACAGGTGGAAGTTGTAGCTCAGTGGTTAAGGCATTGGAATTTGGATCGGAAGGTCACAAGTTAAAATCCAACCACCACCAATGCTGGGCCCTTGAGCAAGGCCCTTAACCCTCCCCTGATCAGTTGGAAGTCGCTCTGGATAAGGGCATCTGCTAAATAACAACAGAATAAAACATTCGTAGATCAGATTGGACAAATAAGACAAATCCACTCAGGACATCCACATGAGCACTTATTCATGAACACATATTTTTAAGCACTCAATTGCTAATTGTGTCACAGACAAAAATGTACAGAACACTAATCACACCGTGAATCACACTAATCAACTACTCCCCCAAATACCTATAAACTTTTCCCCCTCAGATCCTCACCAAACTTTGAATGAGAACTTCATTAAAGGCACCTCAAAAAGGTAGATCTTGTTACTAAAAGGCTCATAAGCACTATTCAAGAAGGTTTAATAATAAATGTATAACTGCTCCAGCTTGTCAATTCACACAGTGCCTGTGCTATTTTCTCAAATTACACCAATTTTTCTGGATCATCACAGAATAATGGATGTTCATGTCAGCCTTGAGAGGCTATAAAAAAACAGCAACACATCAAGTGTCTAAAAACAAGTTAAAGTTTGAATGGATCATGAACAAGTCCTCAATTATAGAGGGTCCTACAAATAATAATAGATAAGATACAATCAGTGAACATCAAGGACATCCAAGGATGGACATCACTGACAAGACTTTTGGTACACTATATTGCCAAAAGTTTGTGGAAACCTGGCAATAAATTTGGCATGTGCTTTTTAAACATTCCACATTCAGTCCCTATTTGCTTTTATAATAACCTCCAATTTTCTTGGTAGACACTCCACTAGATTTTGTAGAGTGCTTGTGGAGATTTGTGCTCATTCAGCGAAAAGGTTTAAGTAAAAAAAAAAAAAAAAAAAAAAAAAAAAAGGTACTGATTTAAGTGAGAAGGCCTAAGGTGCATTCAGTGTTTTAAGTTCATCTCAAAGGTCTTCAATAGGGATGAGGTCGGGTTCTACAACAGGCCACTCAAGATCTTGGCAACTCCAAACCATATAAAACATGTTTGATTTATGTAAAGAGGCATTGTAATGCTGGAACAGGTTTGGGTCTCTCAGTTGAAGTCAGTCAAGTGAAGGAAAAATGTTATGCTAAAACATCTGAAAGCATCCTATACATTTGTGTGCATTCTCAAATGTTGTGTTAACAGGTGAGAAAGATCCACATATGCCTGAAAAAGGCAGGTGTCCTATAGCTGTAGTCCATATAGTGTATCTCTCGTAGTGGTCACTACTGGATTATTCTCACACCAGTGTGTGGGGCTGTCAGTGCATGTCAATGCATTAAAGCTTGGATCATGCTGATAGACACCAGTGTGAGAGGCTGTCAGTGCCTGTCATAGCAGTACTGCTTAGATCATGCTGACAGACACCGATTGTGAGATGTCTGGTTTTAGGACCAGAAACTCAGGTATTTACTTTTTACCTCAGTAAGGATTTAGTATTAGAAAGTATAAACCTGTACTGGCTTTCTTGTTGAGCAGTGGAAGGAACTGTGAAAAATTGGAAATGTTCTCTGATAAGGAGACAGTGACTGAATCCTCCAGGTTAAACAGTCCATCAGTGATGGAGAGAGGTTTAAATCACACTTAGCCTCCCAGGAGAGGTCAATGCTAGGGTTCCGAAAACCAATTTAACACTGTGCTCCAATGTGCTCCTATGTTTTAGGAGAAACAATGCAGAGTCTGGAAAAGTTTTGACTAGGCCATTTACTATCTTTACTAAAATAGGTTATGTGGGGTCATAAGTCTATGCTAATTCAGTCCATTTTTTGGACCAAATTTAGTCAGTGGCAGCAGTGTTTCAACTGATGTACCATTTTGTGATTGTGAAATAGGAGCTCGCCGATGGAATCACCAAAGGATACAGTCTCTAGTAATTTATACAAGTGGAAAAAGTTTGACTTATCAGAGTCGCTGAGGCTTAAACAAAATTGCTAAAGGGATTATGTCTCACAGTTAACTTGGGAACATCTGGTGATTTCCAGAAAGACTTGGAAATGGTTATAGCCAAAAAAAATACCACAAATACAAACACAACTTAACATACCTAACATAACATACTTATATGTTACATACAAGCTTAAGGTCAAGAGCACCAAACCTGGATGATTAAATGACGGTAATAAATGGTCTAGTGTCACCACAGATGGGAAGTGGGCACAGTAATTTTTCCTTCTACCGCCCTGCTGTCTTTGCTTTTCTGTGCTGTCAAGATTACAGACAACTAATCATGCACATATATACACAGTGCTGCATTTATGGCCCTTGAGATGCCAAGATAGATGCCAAAAACCTGAAAAAAAAAAAAAAAAAAAAATATATATATATATATATATATATATATATATACACACACACAATGTCTGAGAGACTTCATCCTCTCCTCACAGTCCACAATCTCCTCTTCCTGATTTTCCTCACAGGCCAAACCCGTCACTCTCCATCATTCCTGTCACAGAGGCTACTCTGCCATTACACTCTCATACACTGCTCGAAAATATGATAATTTGGTGTATTTCAACCTAATCACAGTGATCATATCTCAGTCTGAGCTGCCAGTCAGGATGCTTCCTCAGCTCGGCTGCTCGGTGAGAAATGTTCAGTGCGGTGGGATTGGGTGAACATGTATGCGGTAAACAGACCGACTCGGCTTTCCTCTAGGCTTTTGTACTAACAGACTGTAATTTGAAGGTATTTGTTGAGTTACATCAATGAGGGACACAAAACAAACAAGTGCAGATCAGCCAAGAGTCATGAAAAACACATTACGCACCAAGCAGGAGCTGTGTAAAATATCTAAATAGTAGACATCTCTTGTCTTCTGTATGACAAATGTGTGGAAATGGGCTTATATATGAGGAATGTAGACGAAAAAAGATAGCGAATGAAAGGCAGCAGACAAGAAAGAAGACGGAAGAGAGGCTGCATTTATCAAGAAACAGGTGGCAGATGTTAGCCATTCCAGTGAAGCAGGTGCAGCACTGTAGGGATGACAAGGCAAAATTTACAAGATAAAGCAAGAAAAACAGCCTCAAGGTGAAGCGCCTTCCCTACAGTGCAAAAGAGTACAGGAGGTAAATTGATTTCAAGTTGTGACCATCAACCTAGTCACCTGCCAATTCCCACCCACTTACCAGCTCTTTCCTATCCTACTGCACCTAAGAGGATAAAAGCTAATGCGCTTTCTGGGAGATACACAAATTGCTGTTCATGCTGCATTTCTAATGTTTGCACCTCAAGAAAATGTCACTGGCTACTGTTTTGATTATGAGAAGTGTCGATTCTTATATGGCACCAATAAAATTTGTCTGGCTAGCTTTTTTTTTTCTTAGCATGTATTTTCTCTCTCCACATACCTGCGTAATTAATCCTCAAACCATTTTCGTTTCAACTCATTTGAACTTCGGCCAACAAGCAGTAGATGCAGCTCAGACTATAATTACAGCACCATAATTGAAGGATCTTATGTTTAAGCACAGCTAAATACCAAATTAATATTTGTAGACTTAATGATTTGTCTATTCCTGAGTGAAAATATATCAGAATAGAGAACTAAATAAAGAAAAATATGACTACAGCTATTTTCACATGAAAAATTTGGAACACAGTCAATGTGTAATTTTCATTATTATTAGGATGTGTTATATCCAAATAGCAATATGCTAGCCACAAAAACTACCTCTTCAAGGTACAATCAAATGAAATCAATAATTACAGTTTAAACCTTTGACGAATGCGCTCTGATGTTAGACGGATGATGGAAAGGCCTCAAGCCAGCGTTTCTAAGCTGAATGCTGTGGAACACAATTTCTTCACATATTCTATTTAGTAATGAAAGGACATTGATTGGAGTGATAGATTTTTTTTTTTTTTCTAAGACCGAAATTATATATGATTACAGAAACACTAGCAAGGTTGCTGAACTCAAGGCTGATGTCTGAATGGACCTCAGTTGAAATAAGTACTCATTTGAAATAAGATTATAATGAAAATACGGGTCCAATTTAAGCAGGTTGTAAGCATTGTTCACAGGTCCAACATCCTCCTACAACAAAATCTTAACCACTAAGTGACCAAACAACTGGAACATTGCATTGGAAGGAGGAAAATATATAAGAACAATGATGACTGACAGAATCCAGACACACACAGATACACACCCTGCTGCTCCGCCTTCACACAGCGCAATCAATTTGTTGCCCGCCTTAGCGGGGACACAAACAATGCAGGCTTAGTCAATGCCGGCTTAATTAGAGAAGGAGCTTAGATGAAGGTCCCGGTAATCAGCTGAAAGAGGCAGGAAGACAGACAGCTTAAACAAGCTGTGAACAAAATGACAGAGAGAACAGTGAAAATCATTAAAAAAAAAAAAAAAACAAGTAGACTGGTATCAAAGAGAGAGAGAGAGAGAGAGAGAGAGAAAGACATAGGCAAAAGCCAAGCAGCACAGGCTGACTGACATGACGCAGATGACAAAGAGAGACAGCAGAAAGAGACATATGGGCACCACAGAGAGACAGACAGGCAACATGGAGAGACAGACTAGAACAAGTGAGACAAGGGCACAGCATGGAAAATTTGTGCCACATGTGTTTGGGTGTGTGTCTGCATTACCCAAAAGTAGCACACAGAGAAACCATGTCCATCTCCATGACCTTGTCACTCTCTTTCTTTCACATTTCAATTTCTTTTTCCTTGGCTATTCACTTTAAACCATTTTCATTGCCATTCATTTTTATTTTTCTCTCTCGTTCTCTCTGTCTCTGTTTCTCCATACAGGGCCTTACATAATACACCCTTGATCTTTCTGCATTTTGTGTTGTAAGAAGCAGGAACAGAAACTCAACCATGTTTTTACACAATATATCGAATACTTGATTGTGTGCGTTTTACAATAAAATATTGAATTAAACAAAATACATATTTTATTTGCACAGGAATTCAATGCTGCATGACTGATTGTGTAATGAAATATTCATGGTTGTAATTCAGCTGCGAGTCTTTTTTTTTTTTTTTTAAGAAATTCATTCATTCATTCATTTTCCATATTTCACTTAGCAAAAATTCTCCGGGTTCAATGGAGACCATTGTTGAAGAGCAAATCTTGCTAATGAGGTCTGTGCTTTAACTGGACAATTCAGTGTCTTGGTTTTGAAAAAATCCAGTGTACTGTAGAATTAATGGTATACCTAAAGTTGGAAATCTCAAGTCTCTTGCTGGAACAGGTTTTTTTTTTTTTTTAACTAGAGTTTGGTTTTAAATTCCTGCTAATATGAACCAACCTCACAGCCTAATGCTACAAACATCGATCTTCACTATGTTAATAGTGTTCTCTACATGATAAGCAATGGTTTGGTTTTTCACAATGTTCTGCACTTTGTGCTAAATACAAATAGCACAGTTTTGGTCTTTTCAGAACAAAGGACCTTGTTCCACATTTTCACTGCATCTGAAAGTACGAGCGCACACACACACACACACACACACACACACACACACACACACATGCACGCACGCACGCACAGTCTTTCCGGTGTGTTTAACTCGATCTCGTACTCTCTCTTTCTATTCTCCTTCCGAGCGAAGGGAAGATAATCCCTGTCATGCCAAAGTCAAAGCCATATCAGAGGAGAATTCTCACAGAGGTCATGTTCACCTCGGCCACTGCACCTCCTCAGTTTCTCCTCACTCTGTTCTCCCATGATATCAAACGACACACTCTGAAACATTCTGGAAATTTCGAACAATTCATTCATGAAATGCAGACTGGGTAGAAAACTGGTCCAGGTAGGCATGGCCTGATTTATATTTTACACTGTGTTTCACGCTTACAAAAAGGTCAAAAAATACAAAACACTGCAAAAAAATGTGATAGTGCTTTATTTATTGTCACTGCATCACTAAAGGACATATTTCTTTGATTGCTAATGTTTTAAGTACATCTGGCTCGTATTCACTGGTCTGGAAGTGGTGAACAAACCCTTTCCCGGGCTGAGACAAGCTAGCTAGCTATCCTCACGATGTCTAGCTTTTCTTAAGAATGGATTTTTAAGTATGTCCGAGACCAAATCAATTTCTCCTCTATAGGCGTAAAAAAGTCTAACTCAGATCTATTAATGTGTGCGGAGCTACACACGTGTTTTGCCAGTTGAACTTGGCTGTAACAGTTTCCCTCTGACCAACCAATCAAAAGACGGAAAAATGCTGACGCTATTCTAAACCAGCTATCTGGCCATGTGAGGCGAATCTGAAATCTGATTGGTTAAAAAAACAGACCTATTAATAATAGAGACTAAAATAAAAAGGCCAGTAGTACCTACTTTGAAGGCCCTGGGCAGATTAGATTAACCTGGCAGCACATAGAGGCTGAAATCTGATTGGACAAAAAAATCTAACATCCACATCCATGTACTGGAAGCAGTGCAGTCAAGAGAAATGCTATGAAAAAGAGAATAAACTGTTGATGGATAAATTAATACAATTCTATGGAACAAATATTAGAATTTAGGTTGTAAATGTAGGTCAGTGCTTCTGATAGTGTTTAGGCCATCGGAAAAGGCTTTGCTGGCCCTGACTGCCCGCCACTGAAAATATATATATTAGGGATATATATATAATATAAATATATATATTAGGGATGCACCGAATATTCGGCCACTGAAAAGGAAAAGACTTTGATCACCGAAAAAACACGGCCGAAACAGTTTGTTGTGATGACGCAAACAGAAACCACGGCCTGCATGTGCATGTCTAAAGCAACATGTCTGCGGTGTGGACGTGTTTCAGTATATCTAAGAAAGACCCACGGATAGCGATTTGCAAAACATGTAATGCCGAAATTTCGTCTGCAAAGACTTTCTCCACGTCGGGTTTAATTTATCACCTGGAATCCACACATCCCGATCGCTATGCTGAATATGAGAGAAACGCGGCACAGAAAAGCAAAACCCCTCCGAGCACGCGCACTCCGTCTGTGGCGGACGTTTTTGAAAAGGCAGGAAGTTTCCCAGTGATATTGTTCTATTGTATCTTTAAGCAGTTGCACTTGTTCTGAATGCACTTTGTTTTTATGTAAGAACATATTTAATTTTACAACCTTTCAGCAGGCCAGAGGGCCTGTACATTATTATTTAATGTACACATGAGTGCATTTAAGTTAAACATTTTAATTTGAATTGTTTATTTTATCCTGTGCATTGTTGCAATGTGCTATAAATGAATATTTTCATAATTTGTAATTGATTTATTCTTTGAAATTTTAATATTAATTTATGCAATTGAAATGCCTTGATTTTAGTAAGTTTAGTACACAGTCATAGACATAAATGCAATGGTAATAATAATTGGCATAATTTCTTTCGGTGTTTCGGTTTTCGGCCTTGCTTTCCTCTTTTTCGGTTTTCGGTTTCAGCCCAGAATTTTCATTTCGGTGCATCTATATGTTATATATATATATATATATATATATATATATATATATATATATATATATATATATATATATATACACACAGTGGAACCCGGTTATGTCGATGTCAGACCTAGGGCAGACCTGGGCAAACTACGGCCCGCGGGCCACATCCGGCCCTTTGTATGTCCCTGTCCGGCCCACGTGAGGCCAATCATAAATTACAGGGATACACCGAAAATTTTCAGCCGGAATACCTAAATCACCGAAACAACACGGCAGAAACACAATTGTAATGACGCAATAAAAAAGCGCAGCCAGCACACGGTTATCTGGATAAGAGCAACATGTCTGCGGTGTGAGGAGAGTGATTTGCAAAACATGCAATGCTGAAATTTCAAGAGGGGGTGTATCTGCAAAGAGTTTCTCCAAGTCGGGTTTAATTTATCACCTGAAATCCAAACATCCCGATTGCCATTCTAAATATGAGAAGAACGCAGCGCAGAAAAGTAGTCAATCCGAGCATGCGCACTCCGTCTGTAGAGGACGTTTTTGAAAAGGCAGGAAAGTTTTCCAGTGATGGTGCAGAGGCAAAAGGCATAACACAAAAAATGGTGGATTTCATTGCAATTTGAATTGAATTTTCATTTTGGTGCATTCCTAAAATATTATCGTTGGTGTGGCCCTCTGACACAATACCGGTTTCTCATGTGGCCCCTTGTAAAAATTAATTGCCCACCCCTGTCCTAGGGGGTCGCCAAAAAGCATCGAGGTAACCGATGATCGAGATAAACAAAAATCAAAATGGCGGCAGTATATTAACGTGCTTGAAATTTATTTATGTACATGATGTGCGTTAATAAATGAGAATGTGCATGCACGTGTTTTTGAAGGTTTTTTTTACACAA
Source organism: Silurus aristotelis (assembly GCF_946808225.1). Lineage (NCBI taxonomy): Eukaryota > Metazoa > Chordata > Actinopteri > Siluriformes > Siluridae > Silurus > Silurus aristotelis. Next base: position 6,767,955 of record NC_139596.1, read on the forward strand.
CAGCATTGCTGCGATTTGTTTGATGAAGGCATGCTATAAAAATACATACAGTACATGTTTGTTAACTGTCAGGAATCCACCTGCCACGCCCCCTTCGGCCCCCTTCAGCGTGTCAGGTGTTTTCTCGGCCGCTTTCTCTGAAGCTCCCGGCTTCAATTGCGCACATATGGTGCTCGTTTATCATCATCACCAGCTCCTATTTAAACTTCCACACTCTCACCCTCCATTATAGTTGGTATATGTTGGTTCACGGCAGTCGTTGTTATCGCTCATGCGTATCCCGGTACGTGTCTTCCCACCGGCACTCTCTCAACGGCTGCTCTTTTCTTCCCAAAGCCGCGCCCCTACTAACACTACTAACACTAGCACTAACTAACAGCAGAGATTCACCAGTATACAATACAACACCTGTAGCAGCTGTAAGGTTTGATTTTTCCGCCACTTCCACGAGTTCTTCTGCGGCTGCATCGAGATAACTGACGTTAAATGGCAAATTTTTTTCAGGGTTTGGCGACATAAAAAAAAGTCGACATAACCGATAAAAAATTCTTAGAAAAAGCGAGAATTTGGCGGTTCCACTTCAAAAACGTCGACTTAATAGGGTTGTCGAGGTAACCGAGGGCGAGATAACCGGGTTCCACTGTATGTATATATATATATATAAAAATAATCTGCTTAAACAGCATCCAAATAGGGCATCCAGTCACATCCACATCGAATGTTAATATACAGTCTGCCTGTTGAAGTACTTCCATCTGCCTGAGTTTTTAAAGTTTGCATACAAATATTCGTAATTGTCATCTATTTGGATGCAGACACTATTAACATCACATTCGTACACATTCCATCATATTTTCAGAATGATCAGTCTAAAGATTCTATAACAGTGTTACAGATATGTTCCAGGCTAATAATGGCATTATTCTCTGCTATTGCTAATAAGAACAGACATCATATCACCACACACCCATCAGCTTTGGTCTATCTGGACGAGATGTACAGTGGCTTTTACAACAATAGGAATACATCCCAGTACTCATGAAGCCGCTCTGCAGTCATATAACCATTACCAGAGAGCGAAATGTATCAAATCACTCCATAAATGATGAGAACAGAGCCCTTCGGAAGCACTGGAAGAGTGAGGTTTGTCAAATAGATTTTAGGGCCCTGAAGCTTGTGGCCAGAAAAGTGTGCGTAAAATACTCTGAATGAACGCAACCTAATTATTGCATCATCGCATTACATAACACTGACTATTACCATTTTATATTGTTTTAAAGAAAACAATTTGCTGCAATTATTACACAATTTTTATTCTTACAACGACATAAAAACCTGCTTATAAGGTATTTGCTTCAACACTATTTGCAAACTACCAAAAGAAATGGAAAGGAGACAAGCAGTTTTACAAGCAGAGATAATCCAGATTGGCACCATACTCAAATTCAGCCTCGAGCATAAACACAAGTGTGATTGCGTCATTTTATGGCAAGTACTGCAGCGCAAGAGTCCCAACTAAATTTCCCTCTAAGAATAAAAAGAAAAGCACAGTTTAATGACTAATTGGTAGGCTGGTACTGCCAAGCAGCTTCACCCTACTGAAATACCCAGAGAAGCACAGGCAATCTTCAGATGTGCAGGCGTTTTGGCATTTCGTCCCCAGGAGAAAGTATCTGCAGGATGTTCATAGCAGATTCTGGATGAAGGGGATTATTAACAGCTTTACACAATGTGTCATTTATCTTCTTTACTTTTTTTTGTCGTCACCTTCCATGCTCTGTTCCTTTCAGTAGAAGTTTTAATCTGACTCACTGCAATTATTTTGGCATTCTGTTGTCGTAAGAGACGTTTTATTGTGTTAGTGGAAGGACAATAAAGATCTGTTCTCTCTCTTTCTTCCCCTTTCTCCTGCTGGATCTGTCAGACACGAGCCGGCAGCGACTCGGTCGAGTGTGACGGAGATTGAGATCATTTTTCGGCAAGCATCCTTCAATGACCGTGTGTAAGCAAAAGATGACACCAGCCTCATAAAAGAAAAAGACCATGTCGGATACTTGTTGATTCCTTTTCTACATTGGCAGTTTAGACAATAGTTGTGAATGCAAGATTTACAATAATGTACTTGTTCTAATTGGTTTCTATAGTAACAATTACTATTTGGGATTTGCATTGTTGTTTACTCTGTTATATTAAATACTGAATTATTCAAATAAAGTGTCTCTGAATAAGATGTTTACACTTTGATATTTTTGTAAGGAGTCTCAAATGTCAACACTCAAGAGCCTTTCCAAAGTCAGAAGCAATGCTGTAAATTTTTAATTTTTTATTTTTACTATTGTTAACCTTTATGTTGTGTGCATCAAGACTCCTGAGACAATAAAAAGTGTACTTGTGTGACACCTCGTGAGTGCCAAGTAGGAATTTCTGAAGAGTTTCTACAAAGTTCCCACCCAACAAAATGTCAAAAACCACACTATAAGTTCCTTAGAAATATAACATTCAGCCAATTAGATTCTGTCTGCTTAGTAAAAAAAGTTATACAGTAGGTCACTTCTCTGGCATGTCCTCAGGGTAGTTCTAAACCGAATGACTTTAAAAATGCACAGAGAAACTTTATGATTTCATTGGTCATTGGTCAAAACAGGCTTTTTTGATCTCAAAGAAACTTCAACCCATTCATTCACAGTACACTGAATGCTAATTTATTTCTATATAATAAAGTTCTGTGATTGACATGGGAATAAAGACGCCTCCTTGTTATGATTGGTTGGATGATTTGAACTGTGGTTTTTGTTCCTCCATTTGAAGACAACCACACAGACCAGAGACATTGAAATGCTTGCTACTGAAATGTCAGGAGGACATCCAAAAGGACCCAAGGTTAAAAAAACTGTTCTGACTTAAAAACAGCTGACCCTAAAAACTGCTGACTCTACCTTCAAAAACTTCACAGACACACTGAAAAGGACCAGTGTGGAGATTTTTTCTTTGAGCAGTAAAGTGCAGGCTCATTTCAGCGAGTGTGTGTGTAATTTTTATCTATACCCTAGTAGACGGGAAAACGTTATTCATTGCTGTCACAGCAGGAGAATAAGAATAATTAAAATGAAAAGGGCATGAAATTAAAATTCACAGTATTTAAGCAGGCAGTGTAATGGTAACTCATTTATTTATTTATTTTCATCCAGTTAAATGTGCCCCCCTAATGGCTGGGTTGTTAAATATAAGCATGATAGTATATAAAAAAATACAAATGTCCCATGTGAATGGATAAGATAGTATTAGTGATTAGGCCAGTCATTCCATCCAGGGTGTATTCCCATCTCATGTGGTGCTCCTGGGATAGACTCCAGATACACAGTGAGATGAATGAATGACTTCATTGTGCATATAAATGTATAAGTGCATGAGCGTTTTCTATACCATTAAGAAACAATGATAATTTGAACAGATCACACTGTGATATGGACGTGCGTCTCTATAAATGAGGCCAATTCAATTCGCATCTCGATGCATAGCCAATGATACGATACATTAAAGATATTTATGAAGCCGCCACTCATGCGGTAAAATACGATTCACCCCTATTGCGATGCAGTGCGATCCAATTTCGATTTAATTCAGCACAATGCGATTCAATGCAGTACGATGTGATGAAAAAAATATGATGCAGTGCAATTCAATTTGGTACAGACAGTTTGCTTTTATTTCTTTGGTCCCGACAGACAGCAAATCATAAATTTACTTCTAAGACATGTCTCCTTCACAAACAGGCCTTTTGTTCTGTCCACAGGAAGATGCAGCTCTACCTCTGCCATGTTAATCAGTATTCAATGTGACTCTCAAGACACGCCTTCGGTCTTCGTAGTGTTGTGATACGTCATATTTTCACGTAGGACCAGTGGTGCTGAGAAAACGCTTTTGAGAAACAGTTTAGTAAAGATAAATTGATCTACACATAAAATATTCATCATTAACTATTGGTAGTAGCGCATCTACTAAAAATTATATATAAATAAATCGGTTATGACCGATACAAGTATTTTAAAAAACGATGCATCGTTAAACAAATACCAAGTTGTATCTGATGCACACCTTTTTTTTAAATGATGCATCACATCGTTATCTTTTATGCCGATGCACTGATGTGAATCCGTGAATCTTATCATCCCTACATTGTGAGCATTATGTAGCCTTGATTAGCAAATATCTCCAAATTATGAAAGTATATTATCCAATGTTATCCCAGCCAGACAGGGAAATTTTGTATGCCCAAACATAAATAGCTACAGCTTCTGTCGTTGATCTTTCCAGTGAATGGCTAAAGTGCTAGAGAGGTTAGTCAAAGTTCTCACACAAGTTAATACAATTTTAATTTTATATACCCTTTTCTAGTCTAATGACAGAACTGTTGATGTAGCTAATGACAATTAAACAGAGAAGTATTCTCCCAAAGCCAAATTACAAACAAACTATATTTTCAAAGTGACTACAAATCACCTTATTAATGGGCATATACTAATTATCACCATTCTGTCTTATGCAAGTAAGGAATTCATGTAGCAAGACCCTTAACATTTTTTAGATAAAGACCCCTGCTGTTAACTCCCAGTAAAAATGAGTCATATCGTGGGTAGTGTAAACACAGGGTTGATGACGAGTAAAAGAAAATCCTAAGGCCCTAATGGTTTAATAATTGCATGATTTGCACACACATGCACAAAGTATTCAAAGTAACCTTTCTCTTGCAGTTAACAGGTGGCTCACACAGCAGGTCTGTGAGTTGAGACATTCATGCACACAAACAGCAACCCCAGCCCATATGATGCGATTGCTATTCCATTATGACTCACGCAAACACACAGAAACTAATCAATACAAATTAGGGGTTCGTCTATTTGATGAACTGCTTGCCATCTCATCTGCAGTTATACATGCAGAGTAATGGGTGGTGAAGGGATGAAGACGAACTGATAAAGAAGCAAAAATAGTTCCTGGCACAAGCAGATGTCTGATAACGGCTAGCTTTCTTAAACCTCCAAGTACTCATTTGCCCCAAATGACAATTGGATGAAATAGTTATAGTTACAGTTAGAAAGAGCACACTCATCTCCAAACCCAGTCCATCATTCAATTACAGCAAACACACAGAGAGAAGCCATAGGCCAGGCTTTTATGGCTGATCCTGTAGCCAAATGAAAGCATCACTCAAGTCCTCTGTCTTATTTATGCTCTTTTACTCCAGCCCCACTCCCTCTCTCTTCTGTATATCTCCATCTAATGTTTTTTTCCCGCTAGCTATTTCTGACTCACTACACTCCTTCTGTATCAATAAAACCACTCTGTTTTTGTTCCCCTCTCATTAGATGCATTGTCCTTTGTGCCTGTGTCTTTATTCCTTACTATTCATTGAACTAATGGATCCAGATTTTCCTTCTTATACATTATCATGTCTCTTTATCAGACAAAAATCTCTCTGTACACTATGACCACGCGCTACCCATTTCTCTCTTCATTTCTCAAATTCCTCTCTATCTTCATGTATATTTCATTTAGCCTTTCTCTCAGGGAAAGGTGAGCTTTCAATAATTCACCTTGTTGGATTAGAAGGATACCTTCTCCCTGTGCAAAGCATCACTACACTAACTTAATATCTCACCCTCTCTTTAGTCATGACACTGAAAATAGAACAAAGCTTTCTACTGTTTTGTACAGTAGTTATTTAAATGAAGAATGTTTTCTTCATCACATAGCAATAGCGATTACACAGCTCAATTGAAAGATTAAATGCCTTGGGTATTCAGGGTTTTTTTCTTATTTGCTGAATAGACAAGGGAACTCAGCAGGTTATCCTTCATAGCCTTTATCTAACAACCAGAAAAAGGTAAAAAATAAATAAATAATAATAAAAATAAAATAAAAAACTAATCACTAGTAAAAGACAATCACATGTAATACATTAAGGAATATAATATGGATATTTCATAGGGTCATTTAGCCACTTAAGAGCATTACAGACACTAATACCGCTTGTATGTATGAAGCCACATAACTAGCTTACTAGCTTACCATGTGGATTTGCCTTATTTTGCTAAAAAAAAAAGACAGCATAGAACTGGGCAGAACATTGGAGTTTTTACTTGCCTGATAAGCTAGCTAAAACATGCTTATTAATTAGACAGAAAGAACAAGTGTACACATCTTAATTTTCCTTTGGAAATTGTGTTTTCAAATGCTTGAACGGAAAGACAAGATGGAAAAACATTGCCACAGATTGCCAGTGATTCACCATATGAAAGTAAAGTGCAGTCATCAATGGTACTTAAAACTAAAATTATGGATATTTTGATATTTATAATGCATGAATTGTTCCAAATCATGAGCTTGTGTTTACTTCCTCATATTCATAAAAGCCAACAATAAAAGTCCCATGTGAATGCATAAGATATTATTAGTGATAAGGACAGTCATTCTATCCAGTGTGTATTCCCATCTCATGTGGTGCTCCTGGGATAGACTCCAGATTGAACAGTGAGATGAATTAATCACTTTATTGTGTATATAAATGTATATGTTCATGAGATTTTTCTATACCATAAAAAACATTTTAATTTGAAGGGATCACAGTGTTTACATTTGCAGCATTTAGCCAAAAAAAGTGTGACAGGGATGTGCATGTCCATAACTGAGGCTGATGCGATTTGCGTTGCGATGCATAGTCAACAATACGATACATTAAAAATACACATGAAGCAGTTACCGATTTTATGTGATACTATGCACCAGTATAAACAAATAAATACAATTTCGATCTGATTAAACACAAACACAATGCGATTCAATGCATGTTGCAATTTAAAAAAAAAATGTGATGCAATGCAATTCAATATGGACAGCTTGATTTGATTTCTTTGGTTCAAACTAGGGGTGTAACAGTACACTTGTATATACCAAACTGTTTCAGTGTGGTGCACATGTGTACCCAATGCAATTTTTGTTTAACGTTTGGATCGAAGTTCTCTTACAAGCATATTAAGTGGCGGAACGCTAGAAAGCGTACATCTTGCAAACACATATGAGGACGCCAGAAACCTCCAATCGGTGCCAGATTGTCTTCAAGGCTTGCCCTGAGTATACTCCAGCGTTTGTTCCTGTGATATTAATTCCTCAGTTATCGACTTGTTTCTGCCTGACTATTCTACCCTCCAGCCTCCCAACCATACCTGTTTTCCCGACTCTCCGATCCGCGTTTGGATCTCGGCTCTGCTCGTGCACACTGCGCTTCGGTTCTCGGCTCTGCTCGCGCTCAACGCGCTCCGGTTCTCTGCTTGCGTTCAACGCACCCCAGGTCTCTGCTCGCGCTCAACGAGTTCCGGTTCTCGGCTCGGCTGTGCTCACGCTCAACACGCTCTGGTCCTCAGCTCTGCATTCTCGCGCTCTGTGCGTTTCGGCTCACTGAATCGGCTCGCTAAATTGCCCCACTTAATCGGCTAACTGTGCATCATTCGCCAAATTTTCTGCTGAACTCCGGGAAGGTTTTCCCAGGCCAGGGAAGCATTTAGAAGGCCTTTCTCAAGCTTAAGTGATGATTCACCGAGGCACCCATTCTTTCCCGACCCAGCCCGGCAATTTGTAGTCGCCTCCAACATAGGAGTTGGGGCAGTGCTCTACCAGGTATGTCCCAGGGATAACCGCCTGCATCCTTGTGCCTTTTTCTCCCAATACCTTAGCTCCTCGGAATGAAACTACCCGGTGGGCGAGAGGGAGCCTCTTGCTGTCAAGCTGGCCTTAAAGGAATGGCACCACTGGTTGAAGTGGCCACCCCGTTGGTTCCCGTTCTTGAGTACCTCTAAACGACTCAACCCCCGACAGGCCAGATGGGGCCTTTTCTCTCTTTTCTCTCATACCGGCCCGGGAGCCAAAAAGTCAAGCCTGACGCACTATCTAGAGTTAATGCCTCAGGGGAGGAAGAGCCATGCCCTGAGACCATCCTTCCCAAATCCATGTCCGTTCGCACCCTCAGTCTCACCTTGGAGGAGCGGGTCAAGAATGCCCAGGACAGGGGCCCTGTCCCCAAGGGTTGCCCCACTGGTCTCCTTGTCCACAAGGGTCTCCGCTCCGAGATTCTCTAATGGTGACACAATTCTCTGTTCTCCTGTCACACCGGTCAGCCTTGCACCTTTTTTCTGGTCAATACATGCTTCTGGTGGCCCACCATGGTAAGGACCTTAATTCTTGGCTCAGTTTTAAAGAGATTTCTGCCACTTTCTGGGCATCTTGACCAGCCTCTCATCCAGGTTTCCACCCCCAGATGAACGGACAAACAAAAGAGGCTCAACCAGGAACTGGAAACTGGTCTCTGCATTCTTTGCAGTTGTGAACCCGCCTCCTGGTTGGATAATCTAATGTGGATCAAGTATGCTCATAACACCCTTTTCACTGCTGCCACAGGGCTTTTGCCCCTCCAGGTGGTCCATGGTTACCTTCCGCCAACTTTCTCCAACCAGAAACCCCGGTCCACCGTCCCCCTCATTACCGTGTTGGACAGCGAGTATGGCTCTCATCTCGGGACCTTGCCCTTAAGGCCACCTGTCGGAAGTTTGCCCCACGCTTCATCGGCCCATTCCCCATTTCCAAAGTCGTCAATACCGTGCCCTGGGACTCCGGATCCACCCTACGTTTAATGTTTCCAGGGTTCAACGCGTCCGGGCCTGCTCCCTAGTGGCCTCCACCAGACCCCCTCCGCCTGCCCGGGTCATTGATGGAGGTCCCACCCTCATGGTAGGGGCCTCTAGTATCTAGTGTATTGGGAGGGCTATGGCCCTGAGGAATGTTCCTGGGTCCCCTCCTGCTTCGCGCTCAACGAGCTCTGGTTCTCGGCTTGACTCTTCTTGCGCTTAACACACTCCGCTCCTTGGCTCGGCTCTGCTTGAATTCAACGGGCTCCGACTTCTGGCTCGGCATCCTCACGCTCTGTGCGCTTCGGCTCACTGAATCGGCTCCCCTTGCGCTCTGCATGCTCAAATTTCTGGCGCGGCTCTCCCTGCTCCCGGCACAGTCGTGGCATCCGCCTTGGATAATAGACCTAGACTTGTTTTTAATTCTGGCCATCGTCACTCCCGACGAAAAACTCAACGTCTTCAGCTCTGCTACCTCCAGCTCCACCTCCTGTCTTTTAGTCATCGCCACTGTCTCTAAACTATACAAAATCGCAGGTCTTACCACAGTCCTATAAACTTTACCTTTCACTTTTGCAGATACCCTTCTATCACAAATCACTCCTGACACTCTTCTCCACCCACTACACCCTGCCGGCACTCTTTTCTTCACTTCTCTAACACACTCACCATTACTTTGCACTGCTGACCGCAGGTACCTGAACTCTCCCTACTCTCACCACAAATCACAATATCATTTGCCAATATCAATGGAGACTCCTGTCTGTTCTCGTCCATCATACACTTTTTTATTATGGAGATTAAATTGAGAATATATCCAGGAAGTCATTTTGCAGAACTATTTTTAGGTATATATGACAAGATTTGGTCGAGGTATACACCTTCATCAAAGTTGAGTGTATTGTATGTTGTGGTAGTCACTTGTGGACAAGCACAGTGTAATTAACATAAAAAAAAGTCATAACAGATAAAAAGCTCTTTGGTAGCTGTGATCTACAGCAGAGTTCCCCAACTACCATGTCGTTAACTAATATTGAGCTGTAAAAGAGTGCTTCCAGGCATAGGTGCCAAAAGTACACACATCCTTTATTGAAGTAGGAGTACAGATACTCATGTTTTGAAAAAAGTACTGACCACTTTTTCACTCAAGTTAAAGTAAAGACATTTGGGCTCTGACATGTACTTAAGTAAAAAGTAGCCGTTATTACTTCCTGTTTTAGTGTCACGCTGGTAACTGGACTTCACATCATATTAATATATTAATACAAAAGAATTTCAAACTTTGTTACCTAATGAATGTATCCAGGCTGAACATCCACTATATGGAACACAAGCAGAGAAAAGATTGATAAGAGAAAAAGATATTGATCGCCATCAAATAGATCAAAACTAAAGTAACGAGCCTGGTTTGAAAATGTAAGAAGTAGAAAGAACAGATATTTGTGTAAAAAATTTAATGAGTAAAAGTAAAAAGGTGTCAGAAAAAAAAAAAAAAAGTAAAGTACTTATACCATAAAAATGTACTTAATTACAGTAACAAAGTATTTGTACTTCATTACTTTCCATCTCTGTTTCTAGGTCGCAAAACTTTCTTTACCAATCTAATATACATATATAGTAGACAACCACCAAACCCCCTTCCCACCACATACACCCAACTAGCTTGTCCATTGGAATATTTATATGTAATTGGTCTATGGTGTACTAAAGGTTGGAGATGCCCGATCTACAGCATCATAGAAGCCACACAAATCTGCCATTTTAGCCAACTTTGGAGCTCTATTTCTGCTGTGGAGCTCATAAAATTGATCAGATGTACAGAAATGCAGATTATTTTATTTTCAACATAAAGCAACAAGGTAAAGAAACAATACTCATAACCTGGAACAACAACTAAAAAACAGCAATCTGATAATGATTATGGTGTGGTTACTCTAAGAGCTAAGCAAGAAGAAATAATGCAAGTTTACACTGAATATTTAACATGTCTCTATTATTTAAATAATATACAATGGTTCTATATTTGGTTCAAACCCATTTTTATGTATATGTATATGTATATATATATATTAATATATATATATATATATATATATATATATATATATATATATATATATATATATATATATATATATATATATATATATATACTACTTATGCTACTTTTTACTTAAGTACATGTCAGAGCCCAAACTTCTGTACTTTAACTTAAGTAAAAGTGTAGTCAGTACATCAACTTTTATAGGATTTTTTACTGGACTTTCAAAACATATTAAATAATTAATACTTAAATAAATACTTAAATAAAAGATGTGTATAGTTTTGCCACCTCTGCCAAAGACACAAATGAGAATCGTTGAGTTTGACCATGGATGAACATATATGTGTGAATATAAAAATATTTAAAAGGTGAGAGAAAATGCCATCTTTCCTCTAAGTTCACAGTAAGAGTCACCAATACACACACACACTCTTCATCAGCCCTTACTTTTAGCATGTATAATTCAGAATACTGACATTCAACACTCTCACCGACTCCACAGATATTTGCTGTGACTGCATCTTGGTCCTGCTCACTCTAGCTCTTACTCCTGTCTCCATAGATACACAGGCATGTCCTTGCCTCATTCAGTCATTCAGAGACTGTGAGACTGTGAGACTCACACAGGAAGTAGGTCAGCCCGAGCTTGCATTCGGAAAAAGGTAATGGCAGACGGTGCAACACAACACAGCAACAACAGGTCAATGGATTTCAGACACGCAGACATCAGTGATCTCCTTTGTAAATCACATTATAAGACATTGAAAAGACATTGATAAAAAGGACAGTACTTGTGATATTTATGCAATTTTGTTAATTTTGTTTAAAATATATTCACTAAGGCACAACACTTCATGTACACTGGTAATTTCTAAAACAAAAATTTAATATTAAAAGAATTTGTAAGTGAAAATTCATCTAATTTAATTTGCATATATGTCTGTACTTAACACTGTACTTAACTCTGTACCCTGTACACTCTGTACTTAAATACAATTTGTTAGAGTAGGTCGAAATTGCTTTATCCAGTTTCATCATTCTGTTCTTGTTTTCATCTGCTTTTACAATGTGTTTATGTTTTTTGACATGAGAGAGCCACAAAACAAGCTGCATATACACAACCAACGCACATTATACATTGTACGTTTACATGACACATTACAAACGTGAATACATTCATTAATCCCCACATCTAATTTTTTCCATCGTTGGAGCTCTGTTTCTGGTGTAGAACACATATTCGAATGAATCATTTTGTTGATTACATTTGTTTGGAAGAACTGAGACATTAATTTTCTTTCTTTTGAAGATATCAATGAACCTGAATGATCTATTTTACATTTCTAATGTTTGCTCATACATTTTATTTATGAATAAAAAATATAAGAATATTATAGTTTTAATATAACTATTATATTCCAGTTTTATATGAAAACGTTTGCCCTTTTTTTTTATTGTACATAAATAAGAAAGAAGACCCTTTAGGCAGAATGATCCTATTTGATTTAACCAATTTTGAACAAAATCAAATAAAATCGTGAACACAGTATCGTGATTTAATTCGTGACTGAAGTGTATCAATACACCCCAACATATGACAGTCAGAGATGATTTATTAAAAATATCTAACAAGTCACTGACATGAATAAAGTCGTCATTTTGAGCTGTAGTGTGTTGCCGTACTTAAAGATTTATCCAAGCAGTTGCTCATGGGCCAATGGCCAATCTGCCAGTCCTTGTATTCAAACCAATAACCTTCAGATCCCTGGGCCAACGCCTTAAATACTGAGCCACCACTGAGGAAAAAAATAAAACTGACCTGATCAGCCAATTTACATTTGCCTACGCCTACAAAATGATACTACAAGCAAAGCAGTTGCAGTTTAAATATGGGTCAGTGTCACTGGAGGTGATTAATCGTTGTTAAATTTATATCCATTTTATGGTGATGCTTACAAAAAATCTAAATCCACTCTCTGATTAACAGTCACAAAATTTTGTCACATTACTGCAGTAAAACCTTCAAATCATTGGCACTGTAAAGGTGTCGTCAGCAATGCAAATGATCAATGCACTGCATGTACCTGAGCTTTCTTTACAGGAAATAAACAACTTAATACATTATTACTTGTATTAATGTATTACTACATGTTTAGGAACTTCAAGTAAGATATTTTAATATATTTTCTTTTAAAAAGTAAAAGTCCGAGACAGTTCACTTTGTGATTATGGAGATATTTGTAAACAAAAAGACCTTTACACCACAATACTGATGAATTGTCCATTCTGTCTGGTCACAAGGTGTCCATTAATTTTCTATAGCAACAGTTTGGATGGCAATGTCATCTGCAAGGTTTATATTCATATTTAGGATATTATTATTAGCAATAATTCTATAGCAACAACTCTACACAGGCACTTATACAGTGGAAGCTCCACACAAATTCCCCTGGAAATATTAAGAATCCTGTAAGGAAACATTTAATACAAATTTAAGGAAAGACCCTACAGTTTCAGTGCTTTGTGACAGTAAACACACCTTTGTGACAGTAAACACATGTGAAAGTTCTTAGGATGGAGGGCTTTTTGTTTTTCTTAGTAACAAGACAAACTATATTTTAACAAATTGATTTTTCCGCAGAGAAAAAGCACAGATTGAAAAATGCTGTTAATAAATATACACTGTTATTAAATATACTCTGTATGGACACACGTTTTGGGACACCTGACTTTTCCAGCCATATGTGTTTCTGTTGCCCAAGGTTGGAGTCACACAATGAATTAATTAAAAGACATGACATTTTTATTTCATTTGAACTAGAGAACTCAAACTTGTTCCAGCATGACAATGCCATGTATCTACAGTGAGCTCTGTGAAGATATGGTTTACATGGGTTGGAGTGAAAGCTCTTGAGTGGCCTTCTTAATCTAACTTCAACCCTACTAAACTGAAACTGAATGAATTGGAGTGCTGACTGCACCACAGGCCTTCTCACAATACTCAAGTATCTGACTTTTACTTGTGGCTGAATAAGCACAAATCTCCACAACCACACTCCAATATCTAGTGGAATATGGCATGGAAGACACCAGAAGTACCTTTAATAGGAAACTGATCTAAGCTAGCTAGCCAGCTAGTTAATCAGTTGGCCCCACCAAGATATGCTACTAGACTGTTCTCTCTTTTGTTTCATTGGAAGGAGAATAAACTTCATCTTGATGTCCATACAGCTGGGGCATTTAACAATTTTTCAATTGCAAGATCTAGTTCTTGCTAGCAAATACAAACCCATACATACATATGTGTCCACAAACTTTTGTCCAAATAGTGTATATTCTATCCATAACTCATATTTGATGTACAATCCTGGTAAACATTGCACAAGAATTTTAATGGCAATGTATCACTATTTAATTACTAGCAAAACAAAATGCATTGGCAAAGGAATAATGTATAACAAGAACCAAATATTTTAAAACATTTTGTTTTTAAAAATGAATCAACCAAACTATTCTCCAAATAAAAACCCCTAGTGTATCTAGGGTTTCAGGTATGGGACAGCACCTCCACATTAGGTACAGGACGAGGTTGGGTTTACGAAATATATGATTTGTTCTTTAATCTAAAAATAAGGATAGACAATAGCATACTGCCATTACTCATGGCAAAATTTATTTGCGTTTATACAGTCATTCTAATGCTCAATGGACTCTAACACTATGAATTGGTTTGTAGCACAGTATGATTGCTCCAAAAGTCCAACGGCTGAGGCTGAGGCTGTTCTTACAATGTTCTTACAATAATCCAAAAAAAGAGATCACAGAAATGATGCTGCTACGCCTGCTAGGTTTTGCTGATGAGTCGTTTCCCAAGGCCCAACAATCTACTCCTGAACTTCTGAGCACGCCTGATTAAACCGGCCCTGTGACGTAGCTGTAGCTAATTTTACAGGGGCGATCCTTACCTCAAGGGATCCTGAAATACAATCGAATAGGTCCTGGTGTTGCTAAAAATAGCTTGTTCCCCTCGGTATGAAAGACTCATTCCATCAGCTTTATGAATCAAGTATCAGACTGATGTTTAAACAGTTTTCAAGTGTGTGAATGATTCAGCACATTTCCTCTGATATTGTTTACAACCTGATTCACGTCTACTTTATGATCCAGCTACGAACAGTTAAATTTCATTATCAATTTGTGCATCTCAGAAGCTCGAGTTACGGACTCCTTCTGCTCTGCTGGCATGCTATCAGACTTCTTGATCTTTGGGCGTCCTATTCAAGCCTTGATTATGGGCTAAGGTTAGGAAAAAAACAACCATTTTTGGATGATAAAACTATTCTTATTTAAAACTAATTAACAAAGGAGCTTCCGGTCAGGGCATGCCAGGCATGCTCCCTTTGAATGTTGTTATGAACAGCACTATGCAGTATTACTAGTCACAATGGGTGCCTAATTTAATTGCAAATTACTTTAAATTTATTTGCTTCAAATGGAAAAGCTTTTGTTAAATCATGCCTTCCTCTGTATCAAAATAAAAAAAATACAGCTTTTATACAACTGTTTATATATGAAAAAAAAAAAAAAATATATATATATATATATATATATATATATATATATATATATATATATATATATATATATATATATATATATATATATATACAGTGAGGAAAATAAGTATTTGAACACCCTGCTATTTTGCAAGTTCTCCCACTTAGAAATCAATGAGGGGTCTGAAATTGTCATCGTAGGTGCATGTCCACTGTGAGAGACATAATCTAAAAAAAAAAAATCCAGAAATCACAATGTATGATTTTTAAACTATTTATTTGTATGATACAGCTGCAAATAAGTATTTGAACACCTGAGGAAGTCAATGTTAATATTTGGTACAGTAGCATTTGTTTGAGGTCAAACGTTTCCTGTAGTTTCTCACCAGGTTTGCACACACTGCAGGAGGGATTTTGACCCACTCCTCCACACAGATCTTCTCTAGATCAGTCAGGTTTCTGGCCTGTCGCTGAGAAACACGGAGTTTGAGCTCCCTCCAAAGATTCTCTATTGGGTTTAGGTCTGGAGACTGGCTAGGCCACACCAGAACTTTGATATGCTTCTTACAGAGCCACTCCTTGGTTATCCTGGCTGTGTGCTTCGGGTCATTGTCATGTTGGAAGACCCAGCCTCGACCCATCTTTAATGCTCTAACTGAGGGAAGGAGGTTGTTCCCCAAAATCTCGCAATACATGGCCCCGATCATCCTCTCCTTAATACAGTGCAGTCGCCCTGTCCCATGTGCAGAAAAACACCCCCAAAGCATGATGCTACCACCCCCATGCTTCACACTAGGGATGGTGTTCTTGGGATGGTACTCATCAGTCTTCTTCCTCCAAACACGTTTAGTGGAATTATGACCCAAAAGTTCTATTTTGGTCTCATCTGACCACATGACTTTCTCCCATGACTCCTCTGGATCATCCAAATGGTCATTGGCAAACTTAAGACGTGCCTGGACATGTGCTGGTTTAAGCAGGTGAACCTTCCGTGCCATGCATGATTTCAAACCATGATGTCTTAGTGTATTACCAACAGTAACCTTGGAAACGGTGGTCCCAGCTCTTTTCGGGTCATTGACCAGCTCCTCCCGTGTAGTTCTGGGCTGATTTCTCACCTTCCTTAGGATCATTGAGACCCCACGAGGTGAGATCTTGCATGGAGCCCCAGTCCGAGGGAGACTGACAGTCATGTTTAGCTTCTTCCATTTTCTAATGATTGCTCCAACAGTGGACCTTTTTTCACCAAGCTGCTTGGCAATTTCCCCGTAGCCCTTTCCAGCCTTGTGGAGGTGTACAATTTTGTCTCTAGTGTCTTTGGACAGCTCTTTGGTCTTGGCCATGTTAGTAGTTGGATTCTTACTGATTGTATGGGGTGGACAGGTGTCTTTATGCAGCTAATGACCTCAAACAGGTGCATCTAATTTAGGATAATAAATGTAGTGGAGGTGAACATTTTAAAGGCAGACTAACAGGTCTTTGAGGGTCAGAATTCTAGCTGATAGACAGGTGTTCAAATACTTATTTGCAGCTGTATCATACAAATAAATAGTTTAAAAATCATATATTGTGATTTCTGGATTTTTTTTTTTAGATTATGTCTCTCACAGTGGACATGCACCTACGATGACAATTTCAGACCCCTCCATGATTTCTAAGTGGGAGAACTTGCAAAATAGCAGGGTGTTCAAAAACTTATTTTCCTCACTGTATATATATATATATATATATAAATTTTTTTTTTTTAATCATGCCTCCCTCTGTATCAAAACAATAAAATACAGCAAAAAAATATAAAAAATAATAATAATTATATATATATATATATATATATATATATATATATATATATATATATATATATATATATATATATATATATATATTTTTTTTTTTTTTTTTTTTTTTTTTTTTATTTCTGTATGTTTAATGTACATTGTTATTTTAAACTGGAAACAAATTTGTTTACGCTCAGGCGGACTAGGCCAATGAAGCTGATTTGGATTTAGATTTACATCCCTGATCCGTTCTTACAATAATCCATGAGTGTTATTCAGCTTCTGTTTACTTTCCAGGTCATTTTTGTACAAGATACATTAAATACAAGATATCAACAAACTGACCTCATTCCTGTCATCTTCACAAAATCGGGATTCGACTGAGTTCTGGGTGCAAATTTATGTAAATGTGACAGTGTCATGGTGAGATGCGTTAAGGCACGTTGTGTACCGTGGTTGCATGAGCAGCTGGCAAATCTGTTCTGATAAGAATCCAGCATTCCTAACCTACCAAAGCTGGTGCCAGGAGGAATTTTTGATTTCCTGCCAATTCTTTTCCCACCTACTACTCACCTTTAGTTCACATTGAATATTGGGCCACATTTCCACCTTCTGCTGATATGAAAAAGTGACTTCCCACTGTGTGAGACTGTGTGTCTTATAAAGCCTCGGCATTCAGTTTCAAACCACACACTTCTCTTCTCCTGCAATGTCTATACTTCACAGGAAGGTACGTAACACCGTACTGTGCAGCTGTTACAAAGAAGCTGCTACTGTATGACATGTTCTTCCTTCATGTACAAAAAAAACCCTTATGGTTCTTTTTAGAGGAGCCTGTTGATTACGCATCTCAAACGCCACCACACGGCACCAACAAAACACAAGGATCACACTCTTGTTTGTGAACAAACAAGTGGTCCTGTGTCTCTATGTGTATTTTAAGAAGTATCCGGGTTCAGTCTCAGCATCACTAGACTTCACTATGGGAGTTGCTCCAGTGCAACCTGTTAATGACTCTGTGTGTGTGTGTGTGTGTGTGTGTGTGTGTGTGTGTGTGTGTGTGTGTGTGTGTGTGTGTGTGTGTGTGTGTGTGTGTGTGTGTGGTATTGGTGGTGTTTCTGCTGATAGGTCTAACCCCACATATACACACACAAACACATAAGAGTCAACCAGACATCAAGTTTTAATTCTATAGAGATGCTCAAAGTGTTTACTGTACAAGGCTGAACCCCGAGTAGAGACTTACCGGCCCTCTGCGCTTTAAAGAAACGTTCTTCCATAGCAGAAGATGAAGCTGATGAAGGAAACCCATGTCTAATGCAGTGGTCCACGAAATCCGATGAACTGAGCAGGCATCAGAGCGATGACAACGCGCAGAGCTCCGTCTCCAGCAGGTCCATCAGCTGAGCTATCATCGGCTCCTCTCTGTCGGCTGCAGAAGCGCTCCGTGGAGATTTCCTGCTTCTTTCTGCTCAAGCGCCATGTACAGAATACGAGGCTTCACGGCCGGTGTCGGCAACACCTACTGCACGATGCCTGTGTTCTCACTTCCGTCTCGCCGTGTGTCACGACGCCCGAATGCATGAAAGCATCTCGGGGAGAAACACATCTGCGGATCCGTCTAGTGTTGGGACTAATGGGCGATCCGTGAATTCATGACTCATTCTGTATGAACGACTCCTTTGCAAGGGAGTTGGTTTGATAGGAATCGACTCCTAAGCTCGAATAGCAAATGTGTTATTGTTGTTTGTGTTGTTGTTTGTTTTATATTTTTCACTGTAATGACAACAACAACAACCATTTGTTCTCTCTCTACACACACACACACAAACACACACATATTATTTTCATATTTTATATATATATATTTGCATATCCAATATGTCATATGTGTGTGTGTGTGTGTGTGTGTGTGTGTGTGTGTGTGTTAAACCACTGATAAGATAGCATGAATATTATTCATTACAGTATAATAATACTATTATAACACTTATAACAGTGAGGTGACATGTTGGAAGCAGGAAAAAATTAAGTTTTTTTTATATAATATAAGGTAATTTACTGGGTATAGCTGGACCATGCAACAAGATTATGGGCATCCATTCTAATGCCTTTAAGGAGGAATGGCTAGTCGATCTGGTCAGATTCAATAGGAAAGGCATAAATTCGGTGAACAAATTAATGATGGATATGATAAAAAGGTAACAACTGATTATAGTTTACCAGTTA
Organism: Silurus aristotelis; assembly: GCF_946808225.1. Taxonomy (NCBI): domain Eukaryota; kingdom Metazoa; phylum Chordata; class Actinopteri; order Siluriformes; family Siluridae; genus Silurus; species Silurus aristotelis. Next base: position 6,787,240 of record NC_139596.1, read on the forward strand.
AAGAGCCCATGCTTACTCCTGTTCACTGCTGAAAGCATCAACAGTGAGTGCATGAACATCAGAACTGTTGAACAATGGAACAAGGTGGCCTGGTTTGATGGACAATGAGCATATGGATGGCTGGGTGGAATGCATTGTCTACCTGGCATGCAATATAGGAAGTAAGTAAGCTGACAGAGAACTTATGATAATGTTCTGCTGGGCAATCTCAAGGCCTGGCATCGTTGTGAATCTCACTTTGACATGAAGCACCTACCTTAACACTGCGGCAAACCAAGTACACCCTTTCCTGGCAACGTTATTATTAGCCAATGGCAGTGGCTTTTTGTTCCTGGTGATACTGCATAATAAAATTGTTTAGGAACAAATTGATGAACATGACAGAGTACAAAAATTATTCTTGCATAAATTCTCCAGATCTCAGTCTGATAAAGCACCTGCTGCATGTGATTGGAAAGCAAGTCTGATCCATTTAGGCCCACCTCACAAAGTACAGGACATGAAGGACCTGCTGCCAGTGTCTTTTCCCCAGGTATAAAAGCACACCTTCAGAAGTCTTGTGGAGTCAATGCTTTGATTGGTCAGATTTGTTTTAGTTGCACAAGGGCAACCTACACAATATTAGTCAGGTGGTTTTAATGTTATGGCTGATTGGCGACACAAATGACATTCATTATCTCGTTATGTAGTATCTGTCAACGGGTAGGATATTGGAGATAGCAAGCTCTTGAAGTTTATGTGCTGGAAGCAGGAAAAATGGGCGACCATAAGGATCTGAGTGAAGGTATTTACTGTGATAGCTAGATGACTGGGTGGGATCATTCCCAAAACAGCAACAGGTTTATTGGCTTCCATTCTCATTATATACACCAGGTATATAGTGTAAAATAAATAAAAAAAAACACAGTGACTGCTAGTTCAAAGTGGACTGAATGGACTGCTCAGTTTGCTACGCAAATGCTTCTGGATTTTTTCTCTAAATTCTTATTCTGCAGTAGAAAGTGTTTACTTTGGTGTAGGAGTCAAAATTAAGGCCAGATTGTGTAAAAGTTTCAGGATGTGGTTTCTGTTTAATCAATGTCAGCTCTTGCAACATGTCCGCTTACATGTTTTCAAGTACCACTAATATTTTATAGAACAGTATTGCATGTGCAAGTCATTTGTGTTTTCCATTAAAATTCACGGGGACAGTGTTCAGATCTGACAAGACTATTACGGGATTGGATTGCCTGGCCAGATGTTGAATAGATATTTGGAGAGATTTTTAGAGCTCTAAACCATAAGCTGAGGGATTGTAGCATGACTATAGCAAGGGAGTTAGATGGTTGAAGCTTTGAGGCAGTGCATGTAATGAAGAGCCAATTTTAACTATGTCTAAAGAGACTCATCAGTAAATCTTAAGGATAGAGATGTTAAAGAAGCTGATTAAAGGATTTAATATGTTACTGCATTTAGCACGGTTATGTTTACCATGCTAACACTCACCAGCTATTTGTATTTTGTTTCAATATTACATTTTTTTTATTTATTAAACTCGTCAAAAGAGTAGATGTTATTCATATCAACATGTTACATGTACATTTATCTTGCAAATTGGAGATAAATTACTGATACTGAATATAGGCTAAAAAAAAATCCTTGTTGCAGGTTGTTGTTTGTTGTTTTTATTTCTTCCAATATAATGACATATCCAAGTTGTCACGCATATGAATATGTATGTAAAACCACAGACAAGATGACGAATAATACTCATTATGCCTTTAGGTAGTCCCTGTCAATAGGTAAGAGATGAGAGATAGAAAGAGAACGCATATTGTTGGAAGCAGAAAAAATGTAAGGGCACGCATAAGGATCACATGATTATCATGCAGTTTACACATTGTCTGTTTATGCATTTGCATGTATATTTGTAGAAGAATTGTTTCTATAGCTTAATGAGCCACTGACAGCTATGGAGGCCTTCAGCGTTGTATTTCTTTCCAGTCACTATTTGTCTACGCCATCTGGTGTCTCACTTCAGTAATCCATCTCCTCCATAAGTCTGTACTAGGGGTCACCAACCTTTTTGAAACTGAGAGCTACTTCTTGGGTACCAAATAATGTGAAGGGCTACCAGTTTGATACACATTTCTAAAATAACAAATTTGCTCAATTCACCTTTAATTATATGTTATTATTGATAATTAATGATATTCATCTATATCTAGTCATCTATATTTTAATATTGTCATTTTCAAATTCACAACAATGCAAGTGTGATTTAAAAAAGAATAGCACCAAAAAAAATGAGATAGAGCTCACAGGTAAGTGGAGCTATGATGAGCTATTTTTAGAAAAGGCATGCGGGCGACTCATGTGGTCCTTGCGGGCAACCATGATGGTGTCCCCTGGTCTGTACTGTATTATTTCTAATGTGATTGTGAATTGTACAGGGTTTGCAAATACACGATCATGCATTACTGCCCTCTGTGTCTGTGATGTCCAAAATGTTATTGAGCTCATGTTACTGATCATTTAAAATTAAACCTTTTCAAATGTATGTATTATTTGTGTCTAAGGGCTATAATGTGTCTATATTATGTGTGAAGTAAAACACTTACAGCATTTGGAAAACACCCGTATCCAGAGCAACTTACAACGATCTAGTTTAAAGGACGAAGCAGTTGAGAGTTCAGCGCCTTGCTCAGGGGCCCAGCAGTGACAGCTTGGCTGTACTGAGATTCGAACTCATAACATTCTGATTTAAGGCCCCACACCATAACCACTAAACCAACACTTATATTTGATTTATGATTACAACCTGTTCTAACTAGTACCTTTTTTCATTAATTTCACTTTTACCTCAGCCACTGAGCATGAATTCAGAAATAAATCATAAATATTATAATCTGATTTTAGGAAAGTGCTCCATTATTCCAATTCCTTTAATGGCCATGATGTATTTTCCCTCAATTTTCCCATTAAATCCTGTCCCAAAATATTTCTGTAGTTCTTTTAAACTACAACTATTAGCCAACATTACTATTTGTTTACAGAATAAATACTGCATAGTCATTTTTAACCATTTATCATCATGTTAAATGTTGTTCAAGACATTTTAGTTCCTGTTATCACTACTTCACTCACTCACTACGTTTTTTTCTCCATTCACTTGTAGATTATAACAGAAAATAATTTGATGATTCAAAGCTTAAGCATTCAGGATGAAAGCTTGTCTCCTCTCCCTTTTAAATGTCTTAATTCCCTAATGGTAGCATCGAATCAGTCATCGCAAAACCAATGTTTCTTATATTCTAACCACACTAAAATATAACCCTGTTTATTCCTTGGGGCTATATTTCTGCCTCACTGAACATAAATGAGGAATTATTCATAGGTTACAGCATACAAATGCTTTAATTATGACACTAACATAATGTGCTTTAGTGTAAAAACACAACATTATTAGGAAGAGACTAGAATGTACTTGTCAAAATAAATAAGTTATTATAAGTTGATCACTTTAATGTTATTAAGATAAGATTAGGCAAAACATAGACCAGACTTTCTCCACAGGAATTGTCCCTGTGGCAATTAGATTTATGAATTTTGTTGGATTTAATAGTTGCATTCATGGATTATGATAAACAGACAAACTCTGACATTTGGTTAATGCGACTTTAATACGCAGCACAAAGGAACTGTTGCTTCTGGAAGAAAAGATTTCATGAATCAACAGTCAAGCAAGCACTTTACATCAAAGTGGACCTCAAACAGAGCCGGCTGGACACGACCTCAGTGCATTTGGTGCTGGATTCGGGTCTCTTCGTGGAAATTTTGATACTGAGTTCGGACCACTGGTTCTTGTGCCTTTCAAAATGGCAGTTTGCATTGAGTTGTGTATGAAAATTAGAGAAATTAAGTGAAATGAAATGATACACCAGAAGCATCTGGAAACAAAATGACGTTCAATCAAAATAAACTCTTGGGTTTCTCTATTTTTCACCCGAAAAACATGCATACACCACATATATTACAACAGTAATATACAGTAACTATTGTTTGTATCACTTACAGATTACTATTATTACTGCTGCCTAAATACTTAACTCGATAGCGTAATTGCTAGTGCCGCAGTGCCTCTATTAGCCTCTATGTCATGTTGATACCCAACACTGCTGACATTGCAGTGGAACCACATGGAAAGTCAGTTGAGTTTTTGTGTTTGTTTGTTGTTAAACTTTTTCTGTAAAGACAAATTACAAAAAGAATGATCTGGTCTGAGTCATCTATCTGAGACCAATTAGAACACACCCTTAGATAATAATCATTTTGGTTCTGCTTCCATGTTTTTCTTTAGTGGTTTAGTGGAACTTAATACCCAGTACAAAATGTATTTTTGAAACTAGCTGCATGGTGAAACATAATAGATGTTTTCTTGTCCTGCATTTTTTCAAATTCAAAATTCTAATCAGATACAAACATGCATTTGATTACACAATAAGCAGTGAAACAAACAGCTCAGCAACTTGAGATGGAAAGCTCACATACGACAGGTAAACATTTAAAAATGGTGAAGAATAAAAATAAAAGAAATAAATAAAAGGCTGTTTGCATAGACAAATATGAAATTGTAAAACTTTGTTGTTTATATATACATATTTGAAATATACCAAAATTTGTATCTGTAGTACTACTTATGTACTAGCTTATTATTTTTGGGATCTACCTTTACATTTCTCTATTAAGATGTGCTTAAATTACAGCATATTTTCAAATGTTGTTAAATAAAATGCAATGCAAATATTTATGGTATAAAATGACCTCAATTCACATTTGAAAATTTACCTTGATAATGAGCCATATAAAATATAAAATAATATAATATAATATAATATAATATAATATAATATAATATAATATAATATAATATAATCATTATCATACTATCATACTGTAGTAATATATTTTTATACAGTGTTGTTATATCTGCATATCATATATTTGTTGACGCATTTAATCATGTAGCCATTCTATACAAACAGTATTTTTATGAATGTAAATTTCATAATTTCTTCAATTCAATTTAAAATATCATCCCTAAAATATCATCCCAAATAAAATCTGGGGGGAGTGGTGGCTCCAGCGGTTAAGGCGCTGGGTTGCCGATCGGAAGGTCTGGGGTTCAAGCCCCGGTATCGCCAAGCTGCCACTCTTGGGCCCTTGAGCAAGGCCCTTAACCCTCTATGCTCCGGGGGTCCCTTACGAGGGAAATATCAAGGTCCGTGACGCCGGAGTGACGTGGGGCCGCCTTCACATGGGCTCACCACCTGCAGGAGGGACCTTAAGGGACGGTGCTATGAGGATTGGGCAGCAGTTGGAGGCGGGGGCCTGCTTAGACTGCTGCCCCCGCGACCCGAATTACGGATAAGCGGGAGAAAATGAATGAATGAATGAATCCCTAAAATCTGTTACATGATATGTTTTAATTACACCTGAATTCAGTTTAGCTTGATTTCCATACAGCTCTTAGCATTAGACACTGCCGCAATGCAGCTCAAGTCAAGTCAAGAGGCTTTTATTGTCATTTCTACTATACACAGTGGTACACAGTACACAGTAAAAATGAGACAACATTCCTCCGGAACCCTGGTGCTACACTAAACAATAACATAAAGCTACAACAAAACACAAGCTACATAAAGTGCATCGAGTGCAACCTGGTGCAAACAGTGCAGACAAAAAAACAGTACCGACAGACAACACAAGACAAGACACAAAACCAAGATAGCACCAACCAGTAAACCTACTGTATACTTGGTTATACAGTACTGTGAACTGTAAAAGCTATACCCGGGAGTGAAAATAAACACAATGTAGTGCAAAAATACAGCAGCAGTCAAGATGTGCAGAAGACAGCATGTAAACAGTGTAGTATAATATAATATAATAAAGTTGAAGGTGCAAAAAAAGCATGTACACAATATAGTAGTCGAAGGTGCAACTTAACTACCAGCTGCTTTAATGCATCTTTACTACCATCCAGATGTACGTGTGAGGAACAAGGCTCAAGCTCAAAACAGTAGTCTTCTATAATTGTATACCATAAAACAGGGTTACTCAAGCTTGTTCTTGTGATGAGTCAAAAATCTAACTTAACTAAGGAACATGGGCTGAAATTAAATGTTCTCATCGTCATACTTTGAGAAATCTGTGGAATGTTTTGTTAAATAATGACAATAATTATAGATTTTTTAAGTCAAGAAGCTTTTATTGTCATTTCAACAATATAAAGCTGACACAGTGAAATTAGACAACTTTCCTAAAGAACCCTGGAGCTAAAAGACAACACAAGACAGTGTGGGACAGATAAACAAAACACAAAATAGCAATCCCGTAAACCTACTGTATAATATGTTATACAGTACAATGTGCGAAAGAGAACTGTACAAAAGAGTGCATAAACACAATGTTTTGCAAACAAAGCAGTCGAGAGGTGCAGAACAGCATGTAAACAGTATAATATGATTAAATATTAATATAATATAAATATAATATGTGTGGTGGGACGGATTAAGCTGAGTAATGAGTGTGTGTGTTGAGTTCAGGTAGCACACAGTTAAGTGAGTGAGTGAGAGTGTGTGTGTGTGTGTGTGTGTGTGTGTGTGTGTGTGTGTGTGTGTGTGTGTGTGTGTGTGTGTGTACAGTTCAGTTCTGTGTGTTGAAGAACTTGATGGCTTGAGGGAAAAAAAACTGTTGCAGGATGTGAGGACTGAATGCTTCGGAACCTCTTTGCTGATAATAGGAGAGTGAAGAGTGTGTGAGGGGTATGTGGGGTCGTCCACAAACAGCATTGTGAGCTCAATTATTTTTGCAGCTTGAAAATAAAAGTGTTATTAGTTATCATTTCATATATGGCATAGTCCAAGCATCTCTGCTATAAAGTAAAATATTACTGTGATCGCTGAACAGATGTTCAGTATGAGCATTTTTGTCATATATGAATCCTGGGATGAGCTCAGGACAGTTTAAATAATTACAGCATCAGTTTGTTAGTACAAATCCCTAGTAATCAAACAAGATTATCAGACAAAGAAAGGTGTCGCTGAGTGCACATCTTACAGTAAGGGTCACTATAAAGTATCTAAGTATCTAAGTGCCTTAGACTGCTAAGCTGCTAAGACCTGATTTTAAGTTTCTATATATATATAAAATTATAAAAAAAATATATATATTTTTTTTTTAATAATTATATATATATATTCTGTATACTGTATATACTGTGTATATATATATATATATATATATATATATATATATATATATATATATATATATATATATATATATATATATATATATATATATACACACAGTATATACAGTATACATAATTGCATAACTGCAAAGAATAATGGCATAAATGCTGAGAACGAGCCATCAAACTACTGTCATGATGTCTTTTCACCGACAGACTTGAGCATAGGGGGCTGACAAATAGGACAGATAAATTCCAAGTAAGAAATAAAACATGATGAAAAATTTTGAAAAGAGAATATAATCAACAATGTGATGTGGTCTAAGTATTATAACTCACTGTGAAGCCGGTTACTGTAACCACCATTCATTACATACACTTCATAAAGCCTGCTGTCATGAAAGTGAGCTGGAAAACTGTAGACTGGTTGCAAAAAACAATTTCCACAAGCCTGAATAAAGCTCCTACTACAGAGATGATAATGTCATTTAAAAGCATTTAACAGCACTGTGGTGTAAAGTCAGTAATTTTGTGACTACAAAGTGACCTTTATTATCCCTGTACCTACTGGTATTTATTATACACCGATACACCAATCAGGTATAACATTTTATATATATATATATATATATATATATATATATATATATATATATATATATATATATATATATATATATATATATATATATATATATATATATATATAATTTTTTCAAATATTTGACAGCAGAAAGTGAGTCAAAGGTGAACATTAAAAAGATCCTAAGAGGTGTGGAGGTCAGTTTATGGTAGGTATGGTCAGCACTTCCCTTAATGTTTGTTTACAGTTACAGTTGTTTACCAAAACTTCTCCATTAGCTACCAGTTTAATTTACCTACTCGAACTTATGTTAGACTAACCTGGTGTTAGCGAAGTAAACAGGCTAATATAATAATATTACTATATCACATTTAGTAAATGGACTTTTTCCAAGTTTGATTAATTCATTAGAAAACAATGTAGCACTTGTGAAGAATATTACTTGCAAATTGAATATAAACAAAATGTTTTTGAAAAACCTTAGAACAAACAATGAGCGACAAGGAGTCTACAGCTCTCCCTAGACGGTGGAGGCCTAATAACATGCCTGCATCTATTTGTGGACTTATTTGAGAAGTCATTTCTAAACATGACTTTTTTTCCAAAAAGCTAAAAAATATTGTTATAAATAATAATGTTACTAAGAACATTATTGACAGTAAAGCTGCCAGATTCTCCAGGATGCTCAGTAAAACTTAATCTCTTTAAAATATGCAAAAGATTATTTTTCCCAAAGCAAAGAGTTGTAACACTAAACACTGAATGTGTTATATTATTACTGTAAACCTTTGTCTATAATCTACCTCTCCATTTTTTTTTATCTTGCTTAGTCTACACGGGATCACAGCCTAGAGCCTAGGGATCTTGGGGCACAAGGCTGGATAGGGTGAGAATAACATTTACAAACGAAAATTAGCACAATGCCACTTAGTCAAGTATTTGGACTGGGGGTCACACAAATAGGGGGAATGGGGGATTTCAAATCTTAAAATTTTTCAAATACACCTTAAGACCAATCAAAAAGAAACATTTTTAGTGAATTGTTGGCCTTCTGGAAAGTAAGCTAATTTACTGTATATGTACTCAATACTTGGTAGGTGCTTCTTTTGCTTTATTTACTGCCTCAATTCGAAATGGCATGGAGGTGATCAGTCTGTGGCACTGCTGAGGTGGTATGGAAGCCCAGGTTTCTTTGACAGTGGCCTTCAGCTCATTTGCATTTTTTGGTCTCTTGTTCCGCATTTTCCTCTTGACAATAACCCATAGATTCTCTATGGGGTTCAGGTCTGGTGAGTTTGCTGGCCAGTCAAGCACACCAACACCACGGTCATTTAACCAACTTTTGGTGCTTTTTACATGGTGGTCAGATGCCAAATCCTGCTGGAAAATTAAATCAGCATCTCCATAAAGCTGGTCAGCAGAGGGAAGCATGAAGTGCTCTAAAACTTCCTGGTAGATGGCTGTGCTGACCTCGGTCTTGATAAAACACAGTGGACCAACACTAGCAGATGACATGATGATCCCCAAACCACCATTGACTGGGTAAACTTTACACTGGACCTCAAGCAACTTGGATTCTGTGCCTCTTCTCTTTTCCTCCAGACTCTGGGACCTTGATTTCCAAATGAAATGCAAAATTTTCTTTCAAATGAAAATTTCCACTGAGCAACAGTCCCGTCCTTTTTGTCCTATGCCCAGGTAAGACACCTCTGACGTTGTGTCTGGTTCAGGAGTGGTTTGACACAAGGAATGCATCAGTTGTAACCTATGGATACGTCTGTGTGTGGAGGCTCTTGAAGCACTGACTCCAGCTGCAGTCCACTCTTTGTGAATCCCCCCAAATTCTTGAATGAGCTTTGTTTCACCTTTTTCTACTACATTTTTCCTTCCATTTAACTTTCCATTAATGTGCTTGGATACAGCAGTCTGTGAACAGCAGCTTCTTTAGCGATGACCTTTCTTACCCTCCATGTGCAGGGTGTCAATGATCGTCTTCTGGACAACTGTCAAGTCAGCAGTCTTCCCCCATGATTGTGTAGCCTTAACCAGACTGAGACGCCATTTAAAGGCTCAGGGAACCTTTACAGGTGTTTGGATTTAATGAGCTGATTAGAGTGTGACACCACGAGTCTCTAATATTGCACTTTTTTGCAATATTCTAATTTTCTGAGATACTGAATTTTGGGTTTTCATTAGCTGTAAGCCATAATCATCAAGAAATAATCAAAAGAAATAAACCCTTGAAAAATATCAGTGTGTGATGAATCGATATATGTATTTTGCATTGAATTACTTAAATAAATCAACTTTTTAATAATACTCTAATTTATTGAGATGCATAAACAGACAGACAGACAGACAGACAGACAGACAGACAGACAGACAGACAGACAGATAGATAGATAGATAGATAGATAGATAGATAGATAGATAGATAGATAGATAGATAGATAGATAGATAGATAGATAGATAGATTGATTCCTTATTGTCATTGCACAGGGTATTGATTGTCAGTCCGTATGCTGTATAAAGATTAAAATTATATAATAAGGTATTTAAAAATCTAAAAATAATTGAGCCGTTAAAATATTAAGGTATTGCACATTCAAAGTCTTTATGCAGGTTGTGGTTGGGAAAAAACGCGGTAGGAGTCTGTGAAGTGTATAAACGTAAGTGTGTGTAGTGCAATATTTCTGAGCGTTCACTGATGGTGTTTCTTGGTGTTCAGTTCTCTAATGGCTCTGGGGGGTAAAAACTGTTCCTGAGTCCATGCGACAGGGTCACATAAGGCCGAGGGTCATTGCTGCACATATGGAGCGAAGGCCGGCCTGTGTGGTCCGATCAAACAGACGAGCTTCTGAAGAAGTTAATGCCTGATACTCTCAACCTAATTTCTGAAGAAGTTATGCCTGAATTTCTCAGTAGTTTCATCCCCCTGGTGTTTTCTAGCCACAATGGCCAGATCTTTTGTAAACTGTTTGACACAGGGGTAAGCACTAGATGGAGCAGTGTGATCTCTCAGCTCTGGGCTCTCAGCACAGTTTCTCCTGTTTCAGGTGTTGCTGTTTGATCCCTTCCCGTTGCCGTACAGGAATTTATGACGTCACTAGTTTGCCCAGCAGCCTGTAAACCAGTGTTGCTCAGTGGAGCGCTGGATCATCTCGGCGGTGTCAGGATTGATCGCGTTTCAGTGCGTGTCCGGTCTCAGTGATGTGCCGCTCGGACATTCTTCCCATCTGGAACAGCATGTGAGCTTCGGTTTTGGAGGCGACCAGCGAGTAAATGGACGAACAAGAAGGTAATAAAACGAAAAATCGACCCTCATCGACGAGGGCGCGTACAATCGAAACGCTCCCGGTATTGATCTCTACTTGGTGTTAGGATGCGTCTGTGTTTGTGTTGTTTTTGTTTATTTACACTGATGTAAATAAACATGTTTAGTATTTGCTGGACAGGCAACATTTTTGTTGCATACCATGAATACGCGATCTAACCGATTTGACAGATTTAAGATCTACTTCTTACGTCATTACTCTAATTTACATATTTACGCCACTTAGGCGCGTATTCATAGTTTAATCTTTTGGTCATTCATAATTCTTGCTGCAACTCTTCATTCATCCAAACTAGAAGGGTATTGGACTATTCCTTGTTGCTGGAACATACACATTTCTGCCACTTCAGTCTGTAGAAATAATCGTCCATGATGTATAAGTGGTATTTAACATAAAAAGTAAATATGATGCAGCTTTAAATCAAGTCGGAAGATACATGTTTAAGGGACAAAGGATACCAATAGGGGTGCAGGTGATAAGCATCATATCGAAATACCTTTGTACTACAGGAAGCGTGTCATTATGATGTGTTAACTATTTGCAGCCAAAACAATAGTTGGGAAAATAATGGGAAAATGTCTGCAATCAATGGATACAAAAATGGTAAAAAAAAAAAAAGGGTAATGATAATGCTAAAAAGAATAATTATTTTTTTTAAAGATTAAATTAATCTGCTTCTACAATTCAAAACCTTGGGAACTACATATTATATAATAAGTATGTATTATTTTTTTTTTTATAAATAAATAAAATAAATAAAACATACTTTTATAATATGATTATATTGCCATATTGCTAAGCTCCAGCTACAACCCTAGTGACAAACCCAAACCCTTCTCCTGAGATTGTATGTATATGTATTTAAACATGGTGTATAGACAATAAGCCTTGACATTGAACTCATACATTTAAGGAAATGGTCTTTCAAAACATAGGACAAAGCAGGAAATGCAAGTGAATGGAAATAGGTGCTTTAGTGGGGATGTGCTCTCTCTCTCTCTCTCTCTCTCTCTCTCTCTCTCTCTCTCTCTCTGTCTCTCTCTGTCTCTCTCTATCTCTCTCTCTCTCTCTTTCTCTCTCTCTTTCTCTCTCTCTCTCTCTCTCTCTCTCTCTCTCTCTCTCTCTCTCTCTCTCTCTCTCTCTCTCTTTCTCTCTCTCTCCCCCCCCAGTTACCTAAAAATACCAGAGACACTAAATGGAACCAGATTTTAGACTTTGTTGGCTTCATAGTCAATTATCAGTACAGGATTACCTTACACAGACTGAACCAAGGACATGGAGTGTAGATGATTATTGTTATATCCTCCTGGAAGTAGTTGTGAATGCTATGCTGTATATATTCAAATCATTTGCTCTTGTGTAGTTATTAAGGCTAAAAAGTGATCACACTAGCAAGTACACAGACTTATAATACATTTGGAGAATTAAATCAGTTCTGATCATGTGGGATCCTGTATTATTATTTAATATGAGACAAAACCTCACAGTCTGACTGAAAAACAGTAGTCACTGATGTACATACATTCGAATGTTTACCAGTGTTTTCCTGTACACCAGATCCAGGTGACAGCGTGTGCGCTGGATGCAGAGGCAGGATTCAGGATGCTTTTCATGTCAAACTGTACAAAGACTTCTGGCACAACGCTTGTTTTCGGTAAGTCTTTATCCTATGCACACAAGACAAATGTTACATGATGTGGAATTACTGGGTCTTTTCCCCTTATGTTTGTATTTTGTATTTTGGAGAAAGCTGTGTCAGGGGATTGTTCACTATATGACAGGGACATACCCTTTCACACATGCGTTCAACTGGTATATCAGCTGGAATGTAAGGTATTCCTCCTAAAATAGACATACCAGAAAAGCCTATTTACTTTTTGCTCACTCGAGCGTGGCACAAATATTGATCTGGAAATGGAAAAATGAATCGTAATACTAAGCGATACAGTGAAGGCCGCCAAGTTGGCAGAGTTGAGGCATGGAGATATGTGGCTTTATTTCCATTTCATGTTAATTTCATTGGCAGGATGATGGCAAGTCTGAGCTGTTTTGCTGCATTTTTGCATTCAGGTTCTGAGGGAGCGCCAGTGTGCATAAGCCTGGGAGGAACCAAGGCCTGGAAGCTCCTTTTAGTCGAGTGCTGTACCTAAATACTTTATACTTCCTCGCATAGTTAGCTGTGCGTGTGAATTTCGTGCAGTAGAGCTTTTCGTGCAGTAGAGCTTTTGTTCCTGAACTTTCGACACGCACGACTCAGTTTTATTTAAAATGACGGTATTAAGTTTTAAAATTTTACAGAATCGCATTAAATCCATTTAATGCATTATTATAATATGGTAAAAATTATATGAATATAATAATTCTTATAATGAGGTTTTATCAATTTCACACTTGTGTTATCATTTCCCTCCCTGATTCGATATCAGTTATATTCATGGACGAGTGCATGATATTTATACCTCAAGTATGAATTTAATGCTGATACAGAAGTGTGTGTGTATTTGTGTGTGTGTGTAGCTGAGATAAAACGACTAAATCATCCATGCACGATCCTGATTCGCTCTACCTGACTTCTCATCTTGCACTCTGTTATTTCTTATGCTCATTTTTCTGTTTTCAGGTTTAATCATTTATAGAATTAAGTGATTTTCTAGCACATTGTTCTCAGTGACTGGGGGCAAAGTCTTTCAAAGGCTAAAATGAACTGCAGAATTGCAGTACTGGTACAGTGTAGTAGCCACATGAAGGAAAAAGAAATGTTGGGGCATCAATTCTACTCTGTTTCTTATATGTATAATGAAAAACAAAAGCAAAGCGGGCTAAAGTACAAGTTTGTGTATGTGTATGTGTGTGTTTTGTGCATATGGTCATGACTAATCGGTCGAATCAGTTACAGATTGCATTTATGAAAGTTCAAAAGCCAAAGACATTTTGTGGATTTAAAGCAAACGAACTTCTAGTAGTTTGGCATTTATAATGTTTGTTTTTATATATAATTTTTTATACTACTAACAAATTATTTGGTTAAACAGTTGAGTACATAAGTCAAAGTCCAATCTTAATGACTGTTACCATGTCCTAGTTGTCTGTCCCAGAAGATCTGGTTTGTGCATTTCAGAAACTGCTGATCTTCGACACGCCATTTGGCGAATGCCCTTATCCAGAGTGACTTACAAAGTGCTTTGAAGTCTCTATTTATAAATACATTCTAATACTGGTTCATTAGGACACAGACTAAGAACACCATCTGTCTACAGCTCTGTTGGGCAAGAAATTCGTTATAAAAAAAAAAAAAAAATGCTGATTTAAGAACTGTGCCTGAAAGAGAGAGGTCATTGTACATAGATTGAAGATTGCTAGTGACTCAGATGATTGAACACCAACTGGAAGTTTGTTTCACCACCTTAATGCCAGAACAGAGAAGAGTCTAGAATCCATGGTTGAGGATCGGAGGGAGCTTGGTAAGATAATTGGTAAGAGTTAGGGGGTGCTGGTCCATTTTTGGCTTTGTAGGCAAGCATCATTTTTTTTTAAATCTCAATATTGGAAGATACAGAAAGCCAATGGAGGGAACATAGCAGTGGGGAACAAGCTGTATGGCTGCAATTGTAGTGGTAAATTGTCTTTCAAAAGCAGACTTAAACTGATGAGCGATTGAAGAGTGGCCTTTTAGGGACAAAACAAACAAGTTCTCGATGTTATGAAGGACAAATCAACACCAGCGTGTTAGATTAGCAATGAGAGAAGTCAATTGATTGTCAATGGTAACGCCAAGGTTGTATGCTGTGACTGATGGTGAGATCAGAGAGGTGTCCATAGAGATTTTAAGATCTTCCTGTGGAGATAAATCGCATGGAGTGAAAAGCAATACATCCCATGGTTTTTATACTCAACAGTATCTTTACATCAATAAAGTTTTTCACAGAATGGTGCAAAAAACATCCAGTGAATAACAAGATGTTTTCAACTACAGAACTACTAATGTGAGGGGTCAGAGCTGGTTGAGTTCCAGTAGCGTTTTTTATTTCTCTTTTTATGAAATGGTTTTTCGAATATTAAAAAAAAATATTTTTCCCACCACAAATTTGTGAATGTCACTAGCCAGTGTTCTGTCTGATTAATATCTGATATAGTCTGAACCTCTGGTACTTTGTTTTTGTTTAACATCAAAAATTACATCAAACAACAACGATTTTCTTTTGGCACACAAATAACAACGAACCTGAGCGACATGCAGAGAATTTTATACAGGACTCAGAACTGAAACTGATGTCAGCTTGTTATTGTGTCTATTTGAAATCTCTGTAAATGCAGAACCCGAAATTGCATTTCAGACTGAAAAATCCCATTCTAAATCTAAAATAAAATAAACTAAAAGTTTTTTGTCTTTAGGAGAGATAAAGGCCGGTATTTGGGAATTCCTTTTGCAAATGATTGTTATTTGGATATCCTGTTGCACAATTCTTGTTTTCCAGGTTAAGTAGAAAAATAAATGAACTACTGGTAATGTTGAAAGACTGGTGCCTGAATTTAAGCAGGCATTATATAATCCGATCATGCTATTATTATTATTATTATTATTATTATTATTATTATTTGGCCTGGCTAAAAACACTTTATAGAAGGAAAGTCATATTTGTTAATAAACAAAGCCAACAATCTCCTGTACGAATACACAAGATTGTAATGATTTCCTAGGGCAGGTAGGGACCTCTCTACACAGTGTTGTGCAGACTACTGAGACATTCCTAGACGGCTATTCAGCGTTCCTCCAGACACACACACACACACACACACACACACACACACGCACACACTCGCACACACTCACACGCCTGCTGTTACTCCCGCTTCTGAAAAAGCGAGTCTGTCTGTGCCCCATCTAATGTCTCTTTGTGATTAGAGGAAAAGAGTGAAACCATGGGCCTCGGTGGCTGCTATTTAAGTGCGGTTATGGGAGGGACAGGAATGCTCCCTGCTTGCCTGCTAATTGTGTTCGGCTTCCCTTTTCATATAGGTCCGCTTTGCAGTTAGGACGTCATGTTGTGTGTGAGATTTGTCCTCCCACTCTGGCAGCGGGAGTTTGCGGTTTAAGCGTATAATAAGTGCAATATTTAGACTTGGATGCATAGGCAGCATGCGGTCTGGTGTGTTGCACCGTTGGCCTTGGTAGCACAGTAGAAATAGCTCGAAATATAGAAATAATGAAGAGAAATGGATCGATTAGCATTGTCCACTCATTGACATCACATTTGAAAGTGAAACTTCCCAATGGTTCAAATGCTGCTAGGTGTAAGACTTCCGAGATTTTGTGATACTTATGATAATTGCTTGTGATAACAAGACTGATCTTTTGGTCAGTGTTGATAATGCTATAACAATATTGACTGGTCCTGCCTGACACGTTCAACATTCTTTCCCTTTTGGTGAGCAGAGCTTTCACTGAAGGGGGGCCCAAGTTAACATACCAAATAGAGCTTTCATCATTGATCGTCCTCTTACAGACACTGGATGCAGATGAATTAATTGACAACAAAGAAATCTACGTTTAGGAGCTCTAATGCAAAATAAACTGTAATCTTTTTTCCAGGCTTACAGGCACAAGATTGCTGTTAGTGTGGATGAATTCAGACAATCAGCCAAAAAAAAGTGTGTGGGGGAGTTTATTTCTTGATGCCTATAACATACTTTGAGATTTCAGCTGTTTCAAATGTTATATTATTTTTATTTAAATTAAAAAAAAAACCGATAACTGTGGTATAAAAGATTACTGCATTTTCTTTAAAATTTTATGACAGCAATAACATTTTAACTGTTAAGAAGATCAGTAAGAAAAGATTAACACCCTGAAACTGAGTTTCAGTACAGTGACCAGGGTCATACAGAGGTTTCCTCTGAGACGGGTTCCACTCGGAACAGGCCTCACAAGGGTCGATCAGAGAAGTTAAGTCCATGTGCTGTGGGTCAGGTGCAGAAGCGGCTTCAAAAAACAGATGCATGATTGCTGCCAGCATTGCTTTAGAGGTTGCAGAAACGGAAGGTCCGCTTGTCAGTGCTCAGACTATACCACACGGCAACAAGTCGGTTTGCTGGCCGTCGTCCCAGAAGGAAGCCTCTTCCTAAGCTGGCTCACAAGAAATCCTGCAAACAGTTTGCTGAAGGCAACCTGTCCTAGAGCATGATTTACTGGAACCATGTCATGTGGTCTAATGAGACTAATAATAAGTCCAGCATGTGTGGTGACGTTCTGGTGAGGACAACCAGGAAAATTGTGCCTTGCCTACAGTCAAGCATGGTGGTGGTAGCATCATGGTCTAGGACAGATGTCTAGATGACATCTGCCTTGCTGAGAAGGCTAAAGGTGAAGTGGAGTGACCAAGTATGTCTCCAGACTTTAATCCTGTTGAGCACCTGTGGGAATCCTCAAGCAGAAGGTGGAGAAGCACCATGTGTCTAACATCCAGCAGCTCTGTGATGTCATTAGGGAGGAGTAAAAGAGGATCCCGGCAACAACCTGTGCAGCTCTGGTGAATTCCATGCCCAGGAGGTTCAAGGCAGTGCTGGATAACAATAGTGCTCCCACAAAATATTTACTCTTTGGACACATTTTTGACATTAGGGTGTATTTTCTGTTATTTTCAGAGGACAGTAAATCTGTATTTCTATACAAGCTGCGCATTGACAACTATTGACAAATATATATTCAAGTTTCAATTCTATAATATTGTCCCTTGAGAGGATCTACTAAAATGGTTTCTGAAATGTGAAGGGTGTACTCACTTTTGTGAAATACTCTGTTGCATTTTACTGAGAAATTGAAAGACTTTTTGAAGGCTGCTGAAAAACAGGCTCGGTTTGAGAAGCTACCAGCTGCCAAAACCCATTCTGAAAAACCGCACATCAGACCGTCTTTACCAGATGTGGCAAGTGGTGGTAAATAGAAACAGTTTTTGAATGACCTGTACGAATGCTACGTCAAGGAATATGCTGAAGAAAATAATAACCACAAAATACGAGAGTCGAGGATTCTACAGTTCTCTGGTGTAAAATGCTGTCACTCTTGAACTTAGAGATTATGTATTTGTGTGTGTGCATGTGTAAGAAATTTGCTTCATTCATAAGGGTTTTTGTAGGTAGCCATCAGTAGTGGACGAGGTAAACAAACCATGTAGTTGAGTTAAAGTAGAGATAAACTCTAAAATATTACTCCCATTAAAGTCAAAGTGCTCCCTTTAAACTTTCACTTATGTGCCTGTCCAAAGTACTGATTTATTGACACAGTAATGATATATCCAAAGTACTATGATTTATTATGGCTATAATGTTCCTAATATCATTTTCGTCATAAGACTTTTACTTAATTAACTCAGTTTATGTGAAAAGACTCTTTTACTCTTAACACACTGATCTATTATCAGATTATCAGATTGCTCGGCATCGTAAGAAAAAATTATTATTTTTTTTACGCACGACGATGCCAAAAGATAAACTCCCGAGAGAAATAGTTGTGAAAGGAAGGAGGAAGACAGTGAACTTTCTTGGTAGGCTACTGTTTAGATACAAGCCGTTGTAACGCGTTGAGTCTGGGTGAAGGGAGAGCTCGCTAACTCCAGTTACAACAGAAATCATATAAGCACAGACAGGTTTCCAAAACTCGTGCTTTTTTATTTTTTTTGGCAACAGCGTTACGGGTTAGTCAAAGAAACTTAGAAATGAGCATCAGAAAATAATAAGAACATAATCCTCGTCTTGAACACACGCAGTAATACTGGAAAAATGCAGTGGCAGGATATTCCCAAAATACCGCTATGCTCCTTTCGTTAAAGCCTGTGTAAAGTACATTAGTGTAGACTGTGCGGCTTATAGACAGATGCGGCTTATTTATGTTCAAAATATTTGTAAATTCAGTTGGTGCGGCTTATATATGGGTGCGCTTTATAGTCCGGAAATGACGATACTTAAATACTTAACAAATCATGCAAATAGAGCCACTGGTTTTGTGGCGAGTTTAAGTCAGGAGTTTCTTCTATAATTTTTTTTTCAAGTACCAATCAAAACAAGTTTAAAACAGAGCGCTCGCTCGACCCTGATTGGCAGATTGCTGCGTGCTTGACCAATTATCTACTCATTTTAAAAGAAAAAGAATCAGAATACTTTATTTATCCCAAAAAATAAGAAATATAGATAAATATACATATTAATGAATATATTACGAGAAATAAAAGTGTAGCAGCACGAAATGGAATTTGTAGCAGCAAACATTAAACCGATCCGTGGTGCAAAAAAGCTTGGGGACCACTGCAGTAAAGTACAGATACACAAAAGATACTTCCGTACAGTAACATTACATTTATTTTGTTATTGTCCACCCCTGGTAGCCATAGATAATCGTTTTTTCTCACCCACTTAGTAATACAGTTTTTTCTCTGGAGACTTAAGGTTGCCTAATAATGAGACTTGGGCATGGTGATTTAAGATTCAGATTTGATTGTTAGGCAAGCATGCTATTTTCTATACTGTAAAATAGAACTGTTTGTTCTGCATTGTTTGCTGTGCAATGTGGCACGGCACGAACGCCTTTGGTTTTTTTTTTGCATAAACCTTGCTACTCACTGCCCTCCTATTCTCTGGGTGTGAACCGCAAGTGCTGAAAGAGATGACAAAAGGAAAGTCACTGACAGTGATTCAGGTTGGCATGTTGAATAAGCAGCGAAAGCCTTACTGAAGGAGTTTTGCTTGACTTGTCTATTCCATGTGGGTGTCATGAAACACACAGCAGAAATCTGGACCTGAAATAGGACCTTTCCTGACACCCTACCTTTGGATGGTGTTTTCTTTGATTGAAGAGCACTCGGTGAAGCTCGGGATGGTTCCACCTGAACAGCCTGAAGATCCAGGAGGATACGTGGAAGGTTAAACTCAAGAAGCACAAAAGACCAATCTGAACTGTAATCAATATAAACAGTATAATCCATAGGGGCCACAAGTTTTTACTATGAAGGGCCAAAAATCTAATTTGATGAATGTTGCAATCAAAAATTATAATAAAAGTTAAGTTGCCATGGTTCCTCTGATTTATGATTTCATATTTAAAAATTATAGCTCCCTCATTACAGATACACTTTAACGGTTCAATTTTGCAATGGGGAAATGCAAGTTTGTAATCTATTTAATTCTGTAAAGCTGTTTTGGGACAATGTCCATTGTTAAAAGTGCCATTCGGATAAAAGGGAACTGAATTTCTTCTGGCATTGAGGTGAAAGTTTATCATGAGTATGTGTGTACACCTGGACGACCTCTGTGACTGACACCCAAATGTTTGCTCGCAAACGTCATTGAGCTTAAGACTGTGTGTGAGAAAATGATTAACAAATCCTTAAATACACGTGTTCCCAGATGTTACCATGACATCACTTCACAAATGGGTTGCCAGAAACACGAGTTGATTAATCCTGTAGACTTACAGTTCAGTTGAGTAATTCAATTCTACATTTAAAATCAATAAAAGTCTTATCCTTAAATAAAGCCTGTGTGTGTGTGTGTGTGTGTGTGTGTGTGTGTGTGTGTGTGTGTGTGTGTGTGTATATGTATGTATATATATATATATATATATATATATGTGTATGTAATGGTACACTTTTCAATAAAACTATTATCTAGGCCCTTAAAACTAGAACTAAATGAGACCCCCAAAACCTGTAGGAGAAAAGTAGAGCAAGTTTGTTTCAGGATGCTTGGAATTAATTATTATGCACTAGGATTCATAAAACACCTTATGAAATTTTAAAAGCAAAGTCTCATGGGTAATATTGATTTATGATTGATTTAATTGGGTTTGTTTAAAAAATGCAACAGTATTAACAAACCAAGCAAGAAGAGACAAAAACCCCCCAACAAAACAATAAATTAAATAAATCTTTAAATAACATTGAATGGCACAGAAGATGTTTATGCTTTGCAGGTCCGTAGTTCGATTCCGAGCTCGTCTTCCTCTCTGTGCGGAGTTTCTTCTTATCGCTCTTAACTTGCATAGGCTTCCTCTGGGTTCTTCAGATTGCTCAATGCAATTTAAATAAAGGTGTGTGTGCACGTATTGCCCAAAGATTGAATAGTGTTTTATTCGGAGTATATTACTGTATATCCACAGTGACCGTGACCAGCATTATTCTGTTCCAATTTAATTCTGTAAATACATTTTTCTTGGTGTATTGATGTTGCGCTGTACTTGGAATGCGTTCGCACAGGCGATTTTTAGCGGATTTGATTTGCAGTCATGTGAAATGCAAATCCTGTCTGCAAAGTGTTTTTTTGTTTTTTTTGCAGTTATTAATTCGGGTTTTTTTGGGTTTTTTTTAGATTTACAGATCCAAATTTTATAAATATTCTTTTATATGTTTGTTGATTTAAAATGTTACAAGGAATCCTTTTTTTTTTAAAGGAGGATTTTCCACCTATCATTGCAACTTTAAAAAAAAAAAAAAAAAAAAGGCATGGCCAGTTTCGTCTATCAATTGACAGGCAGTCTTGGTTGAATCAGGGCTCTGTTCTCACCTCTACCACTTTGGGCGTCCCTCCAAGAGCATTATGTAAACAAAAATGTATACCTTCATACACATGTAGAGGAGCAAAGAGTTTGCTCCGGATCAATGCGTAGACCCTGGAGCTGTGAGGAGGCAATATTATAGCAGCATACCATCTGGCCTCCAAACAATCAGATCAATAATGCAGCAGGCTCCAGTGTTTATCTGATCACACACTCTGTCTCATTGTGCAGATGTGCTTTGTATTGTGCTCCAGAAGCCGAGCTTGTGATCTCTACATTCCTCTCTACGGAGGCACTGATCAGGCGATCAGCCAATAGCCCAGGCGCTCGGTGGACAATCCCACAGCTGCTCAGGCTGCGTCTTACTAATGTGATCCTTATCAAAGCAGACTTTTATTTTCCATCCTGCTTCCCTGCCACTGAACACAACCAGATCTTTAACAGCACTTTTATTTATAGCAAGTTCTCTCATTCTTTTTCTTGATCTATTTTTGAAGTCTTTGTTTTCCTACTTTCTCTTCTCTTTGGGGAAAAAAAAGAAAGTTTTTCCTTTTTGTTTTACCTGAATCCTTAAGTTTCCCCCGAGCACTTTGTTCCAGACACAACGAATTTCCTCTTCTGGCTGAATCAGTCAACTCGCGGAATTCAGATCGCAAGTGCAAGCGAGACCCGAATTACTCATAAAATGACTTGAAGTGTGCAAATAGAGCTTTGAAATGCCTGGAATTAAAGATTGCATGTGTCAGGACCCAAAAGAAAGCCATGTGGCTCGTTTCCTGTTTGCAGGCCAGCTTTCACGGCAGAATGAGGCGTAATCAAGAAGATGGATTGCGCTCGAGCCCGTGAATGGTTTCTGTCTGTTTTCGAACTGTTAGCTGCTAGAAAATCTTTTTCGACACCGAACCAAAACACTGAGCGTGTTTTTTTCGTTCTTTTTTTTTTCCTCGTTTATTTATTTTTTTCCCCTCAACGTTTTGGTCCAGTGTCGAAAAAGTTTTCCTAGCAGCTAACAGTTATGGGAGGTTCTGATTGACGTGTCTATTTTTCTAACAGTGACTGA
The DNA here is from genome assembly GCF_946808225.1 of Silurus aristotelis. Taxonomy (NCBI): domain Eukaryota; kingdom Metazoa; phylum Chordata; class Actinopteri; order Siluriformes; family Siluridae; genus Silurus; species Silurus aristotelis. The sequence goes on from NC_139596.1 coordinate 6,809,999, forward strand.
ACATTTGCGCTGTTATTGTTTTGCAGCAGCAGCTCGAGCAGCTAAGTGAAAAATCCTGTTTGGCTCCAGGTGTTTCCAGTTCCCTTGGTATGCAGGGAATTTAGGTAGTAGAAGATATTTGCACATGTTGCATTTGTCCGATTCAACGTAATTGGCGCTAACAGGAGTGGTATAATTGATCTCGGGTTATAGGCGGAACTTTTCTTCCGAGTCGTTTCTGAAGACGGATGATGCACAGCAGCAGTTCACAGCGGCGAGTCTGTTTTTTTGCGCGGAGGGTAAACGTAAACCGCGCCGTGACTGGATAATTACATCCGACCGTCCGTGTTTCGAGTTAGTTTCGATTAAACGCAGATGCAGATTTGCACAAGTACTCGCAGAACATTTTCACTGACAAATTGTTCAGATTGAAATTCAGAGGGTCTCTTAAACATTATTTCCCTCAAAGGCAACCCATTTAGAGGTCCCCTGAGGTGACGCATGCACAAACTTTTGCTCAAAAACCAATTTGTGACAAATCTTTCTGAGCAAGTTGTTGCACGCTGATCAGGAGTCTTGTATTTCCCATACAAATGTTCTTTCATAATTACCGCAATAAGGTGCTAACCCTAACCCTAACCCCTTACTGTGCAGTTTAACTAGTTAGCCCCCTTTAATTAAGTCAACTTTCCCAGAAGCAATGTCATAGCTAAAGGGAACATTATGGTGTTCCAGCGTAACCCCCCAGCCGTGGGATTGCCAAAGGGAGAAGGTGTATGATATTCCTTTATGACTAGCTTTGGCTTGGGGCCCAAATTCCTTTAAATGCTTCAGACTCCATTCAGTGTGCCCCCTGTGTTTTCAGTGGGTGGGCTTGTGTATGTGTGTGTGTGTGTGTGTGTGTGTGTGTGTGTGTGTGTGTGTGTGTGTGTGTGTGTGTGTGTGTGTGTGTGTGTGTGTGTGAGAGCGAGAGAGAGAAGTATGTCTGTTTCTACACATGAGTTCAAGGTTGTTTTTTTTCCCTCTTTGAAACCAAACTCCAGGATTTTCGAGTGTGTCCTCACAATCACCTAATATTCCTCCTGCTTTTTTTTATTCTCAACATGTCATTTTATCCCTCTTAACCTTTTTAATTGTATTTTTGCCCAATTCCAGCATTTTTAAACCATGTCTCATTGAATGTCCCATTGAATGTCTTTTCAAACATTTGGGCAGCTTCCATTGCAAGAATGACTCCTGAATATGGACTGTGGATATGGACAGTGCACATGGTACAGTCATAAAAAGAATTTCACAACTTATTGTGATTATATTTATATTAAGTTTGTAATCTTGCGTACCAGTATAGATTTATTCATTGCTAGAGACTTTTGTACGTCGCTCTGGATAAGCGTCTGCTAAATGCCGCAAATGTAAATGTCGTACTTTTGATGAATGTGTATGCGACAAATAAAATTTGATTTGCTATCGTTATGAAGGTCATATGTGCCCAAACTGGCTTTGTTTGGCTGTAATTTAAAATAGTTTCGATTAGGGGGAAACGGCGCATGTGTGATGTGGCAAACAGAGTTCAGGGGTT